>NC_085866.1:33819967-33972467 GCF_034702125.1 Engraulis encrasicolus | reverse complement strand
GCAGTATCATATCGAATAGGCCACAGAACTGAGCCGACAAAAAGGCATTGGTAGGCTCTACAGACACACAATACAACACAGCAGAGCATGCACGCAGGCAGATAGGGCATTTAGATACACCGGTAGCATATCGAATGGGCCTCAGAGATCTACCCACAACAAGGCATTGGTAGGCCATGCACACAGACGCGCAGACACACACATAATCCTGCATGCACACTGCCAAGAACTCCACCCAAAGCGTTGCACTGGTGAACTCTGTGCATGCATGCATGCACCCACAGCACGCACACACATACACAAGCGCGCGCGCGCGCACACACACACACACACACACACACACACACACACACACACACACACACACACACACACACACACACACACACACACACACACACACACACACAGAGCCAGGACATTTACATAAACACCCTGTCCCTGCCCAAAAAAGCATGCTGTTTGTAGGCTCTGCGTGCACACACACACACATGCACACGCTACACACACACAATAAGCTCTGTCGCGCTGTGTAAAAATGAGGACAACACTGCAATAACAGGGCAGTAAACCCCAACTGCAGTCCAGATAAGGGACCCGGCTGTTGCCTGCTGCTTTCCCGTCACTACAGAGTGTGTGAGTCAGGCAAGAGGGATGGCCGCCCAGTGTTTTTATTTATCTCTCTAGTGTGTACCACGCGCCTCGTCAGGACGCACTCAGAGCAACCACCACATGGCACCACATGGAATAGGGGAGAGAGAGAGGGAGAGAGAGGGAGAGAGAGAGAGAGAGATGGAGGTGGAGTAGAAAAGAGAGGGAAATGGAGAGAAAGGGATAGAGATAGAGATTGTGAAGGAGAGATTGACATAGAGATTATAATGGAGGGAGAGATGGAGAGGGAAAGAGGGAGAGAGGGAGAAGACAGAGACACGTGGAGTGCAGGGGAATGTAAGGCAGGGGCACTCGCAGACAGTAAGCGTCTCAACTCGAGTGTGTCCTCCGGCTCTAATTTCATTAAAACAGATTTCATTATTCCAGACTGCTTGGCACCAAAAGTGACTAGCCTCCACAGCTCCATGAAAGGCTCTTTTGGTTGCTCGCTTGCGGCCTGCTCTCTCCCTCTCTCTCTCTCTCTCTCTCTCTCTCTCTCTCTCTCTCTCTCTCTCTCTCTCTCTCTCTCTCTCTCGTCTGTGTGTGTGTCTCTCTCTTTGCCCTCAGAGACCCTGAGGGCTCCCTGTGCGTGTGTGTGTGTGTGTGTGTGTGTGTGTGTGTGTGTGTGTGTGTGTGTGTGTGTGTAGGTCAGTGTTGTTATAATATCCAGCTAATTTACGAAGGTATTTTAAAGTCAAACTCATGGAACAATCATTAACCAAAACAGGCTAAGTATAGTGGAATGTCATTTGGTGTGGAAAAAGTGAGACACACAGAGAGAATGGCAGAGACACGGGAGTAGAAGAAGGACACCGATGGGCATTAACAAATTAGAGCAACACCATGCAGTTTTCCAAGATTGTTTCAGTGTTTCATCACAGACTTGTAACAGGGTGAAATGCATCTCTGAATTCACTTTGCCGCCACGCATGGCCTGTAAAACACATTAATGTTGGTAAGTAGCGTTTCCGCATTCAAACTGTAGGAAAACCGAAATTAAAAACTACTTAGTATTGCTTTAAGTGGGGAAAAGGGAAACGCTGGAAAGGAAGGAAAAGTTGACCAACTGATTGACCTGACGACCTTAACGGCTCGACTTCTCACCTGTTTTTCTTGTGCCTTGAAAAGCCATTTCCTTGGCCGAGGAGGACAGGACAGGGCGGAGGGGGGCAGGAAGGGGGGCCCAGGGGAACTCTGCCTCGGGCAGTTCTGGTTCTGTTGGTGACCTGGCAGTCCCACTGGTTCCCACAGTTGGCCGCGTTGCTATCTGACCCCGCCGTCCCCCTGTACTGGAAGGTGCGCTGCGGTTTGGGCGGCGCCGGGACCTCGTCTGTAAACGGGAAGCCTCTGAAGGTGCCGGTACCGGAGCCGGAGATGTTGGTACCGGACGCCAGAGAAGCGTCCCTGTGTTTGTCCCAGAGGCTGTCACTAGCCTCCAGCTGCTTCCAGAAGCCGCGCGAGGTGTAGAAGTTCCCAGGGGGGAGTCTGTCCTCGGGGTCCTCTAATGAGGGCGCTGGAGAGGCCGGACACGGAGGTAGTGGAGGTAGAGGTGAGAGGTCGGAGTCCCGTTGGGCAGCCACACCCGTCTGGACCCCGTTGGAGGGGGAGGCTTCCGTGAAGAGGATGGGAGTCTTGAGCTGGATGACCTTAAGAGCACGGGTTGGACTGGGTGAGAGCACAGGGGCGCAGCTCGCCGTGTTGCCCAGGCCCGTGTGCCCGCCACGGTCCTGGAGCCGGGGCGATGAGATGGTCTGAATACGTTGGGTGTTCGTCTCGACCATCTTGCGCCCGATGGCGGAGCTGCACACATTCCTGGCGTCTTCCCTGAAGTCCAAGCCCAGGCTCTTGGCTTTGGACAGAGTGGCTTTACCACGTGGGTCTTCATCGGCCCGGTAGTGATGGTTGTGGCGGGTCATCACTGGGGAACGGACTCCATTTCCCAGCGCATCGCTAGACAGCTCCCGCCTCAGCGGCGCGTTTCCTCCTCGACTGTGACCTTTCACCCCCCCTCCGACACCGCTCGCCTGGATATCCTCGGCCTGGCTGAGCCCCTCCCACTGAGAGATCTTCTGCCGGATGTTGAGGGGCGGGGCTCCGCGGGGTAGGGGTCGGCCCGAGGTTGGGGAGAGCCTGGGTGGGGATGCCACGGCCGAGGAGGACCCCACCTTGCTGGAGGCACCAACGGTGACAGCAGCGGCGGTGGTGGTGGTGGTGGTGGTGGCCCGACCCTGGCCCTGCCCTCGGCCTTGGCCTCTGCCCTGGCTGCGGCTGATTCCCCCCACCCCTCTGCGAGCTCCATGGCCATGCTCCATGCTGAGGGCCAGCATGGCTGGAGGAGGAGGAGAGGGGCCCACCGACGCACCTTGAGCCTCAAAGCGGAGTCATTCCTGGGGGAGACATTAGGCCGGACGACCCCTTCGAGAAAGACCTGGAGCCTAGTGTTGGGCTCCCTCCTCCTTCTCTACCTGGTGTTCTCTCCAGGGTGGAGGGTTTCACTGGTCGTGTTGCCTGATTGAAGCGAGGAGAGGAGAGCAGAGGCGAGGGGGACTTCCCAAATGACAACAAAAAATGCCTCTTTCCGTTTTTAGGTGGTTTCAACTTCCCTTTCCTTGAGTTATGCTATGGTTACACTCTCTCTTCTTCTTTTAGCACGGATCCTGTAAGATAAAACACAAAACAAGAAATCATCATGGGCTGAAGGTGTTTCAACATCTCATACAAAATCAGAGGTGAACTTAAGCTTTGAAGTTACAAACGTAGAGAAGTGGCTACTCCTGCAAATGAAGAAAAAGAAGCAAGCAGAGTTGTATAAAGTAAAAGTTGAAGTACTCTTACAGATGTACTTACAACACACGTATGATATTACAAAGATGAAATGAAACTATGTAATATCATACCACTAGTGTTGCAATTACATTGGTAAGAGTACTTCTACTTCTACTTTACACAACTCTGGAAGCAAGACTTTTACAGGTTCAAACTTCAGCATTTTACAGGTTGTAATACGATGGTTCAGCACAGCAGACAGACAACGAGCTTTGACTGCAGGGGTGAGGGATCTGTGTGACGAACACATAAAGGGAGGAAACTGGGGAAGAAGATGGCTCCCTGCTCAAGGTCAACGGCCAAAAATAAACCTGAGGAAGAGACGAGTGCGGGGGACGGACAAGAAACAAAGCAGCCGGCCACTTTACAGAGGAGAGGGGGGAGTCCGAGTTTGAGTTTGCCGGAAAAACATCTCACTGGACGGGATGTTGATTTATCTGTCTCCCCTAGTAGCCTACATCTGTTCCCCGCCACAAAATTCTACGGTGGATTAAACCGTCCCGAGCCATCACGTAATCTAATTTCCGTGCCTTTTCAAAGAGCTCCTTCATACTAACACGAAAGCAACGACGGAGAATCGAGAGTGCCTTTTCTTTTTTCATCTTTTTCCCTTTATGCATTCAATCTGGATTCTCTTTAGGGGAATCTCTCTAAGAAGTAAACCCGCTGAGAAGCACACACATCACGGATGACAGCCCATGATGCGAAGGCATGCAGGAAATAGCAAGCATGTTTGAGAAGGCAGAAGGCCCATTATCACGCACTGCCAAGACAACACGGTCATGCCACACAGCCTGTCTATGGCCAGCATAGTCGTAAAAGTAAAGAGAGATAGTAGTAATAAGAAACGAGTGAAATTTTAGACTTTTTTTATACCTTTTTTATACCATCATGGGCAATAGTGGGGTCGTAGGCATGTGCATTTTTTGTCAGTCATTTCAAATTTGAGTTAAAGTTTGGTTTTCACTCCCAAATTGAAGTTTAGGGTCCATAGAACAATTTGGGTTCGAGTGTCAAACACACAGATACCAAAATGGCCTGCGGGGGGCGCTCTAAAATATATAAACTGCTATAACTTTTTATTAGTTTAACCAAATTTAACATATGAGGTATGCATGGATTCAGCATTAAGAGGAGGAGCTGGTGAGCTAAGTATTTGGTTACCAGATTAAAGACACACTATGTCATAAACACACTTTTAGCCCATGGACAGCAAAATTCAGGGTTTTTTTTAAGATAAAAGGTGGAAATGCCCTCCAAGTTGCAATGAAACATAATTTATTGTTAAAAATTATTGTAAATTAAGCCTGGTATATCATTCAACTTGATTTGTTAAGAATATCCCTGAAGCACAACGATACCTAGGATACCTATACGCAAATATGGCTGCATAAAGCCTATGTGATATTTAGGATCCAACTTGCAACTTTGAGTTTATGAATTTAGGATCACGAGTATCAACTTTTTTCGATGAAGCCATATTCTATTCACGCATAAAATCACAAAAAAACGTTATATCTGGAAGAAAATAAATCAATAATAACAACAATAATAATAATAATAATAATAATAATAATAATAATAATAAGACTGCATTTCCGGAGAGACAATGCTATTGGTATGCTTGCGGATTATGCACACACACAGAGCTGTTGTATACACACACAGAAACACGAGGGAAAGAGATAGAGGTGTGTGTGTGTGTGTGTGTGTGTGTGTGTGTGTGTGTGTGTGTGTGTGTGTGTGTGTGTGTGTGTGTGTGTGTGTGTGTGTCTCTGTGCGAGAGAGAGAGAGGTGTGTGTGTGTGTGTGTGTGTGTGCGTGTGCGTGTGCGTGTGTGTGTGCGTGCGTGCGTGCGTGCGTGCGTGTGCGTGCATGTATGGAGATGCTTCAGGTGCCTTTCAGCAATGGGTGGGTAGGGAGAGGTAAGGGTGGGATTCAAACCTGCAACCCTCTGACAGACCAACACCCTACCCAGTAGGCCACTGCCACTTACTGACAGCAGAGGTCTGAAGTTCTACAAGGCTGCATGTGTGTGTGTGTGTGTATGACTGAAGATTCTAAAGGTGACAGTTTGGCAGTCAATAGCTGAGTAATATGTGCAGTCTTATTTTTACGCTGTCATATCTCCAAAAGTTTTGCAAGTTGTCAGATGATATTGACACACAAATGGCACAAACCTGCTCTTCATGTCAAAGCTGAGATCACTTTTCTTGGCCAAATGGTTCAGTCAAAAAATGGACATATTCAGGCCTATGCGCTGAGCTGTTCACACATTTTTTTGTAAGTGAATGGGGTCACATCATAGGGATTTTAAAACTGCTCTCTTTGTAACATTTTTAAGAGTTGGCTTATGATATTCACACAGTTTGTATTCAGAGCCAATACCTCTCTGACAATGCCTTTACCTAGTTGATACAAAAACCCCAGGACAGGTCACCTCTCACTCTAACTGCCACAGTTTGTGACATTATCATCTTGACCATTCTACCATTCATTTCAATGAGGGGGAAAACAGAGAGAAAACTGAGGAAAAACAAGTCTAGTGAATGAATGAAAGGGGGTAGGCCAGCGAAAAATACTCCACCCTGAGACCTTTTCGAGCTGTTCGTTTTGGCACTCGAACCGTGTCTCTATCTCGAACGCTGCAACGATTCAAAGCCGCTGTACTAATGAATGGCGATTCCCATATGCCGAGGTGAATGGAAAAATGTAGAATAATAATAAACTGTTGATGAACAATTAATATGCTTTCCCGCAAGCATACTAAATAAACTGTTGGAGAACAATTAGCATGCTTGCTGGGGGCAAGCAGAGGCCTTTGGCAAGCATACTAAATAATACTATAGGACTATTTCATACATGGTAGACACAATCATCTGCTCTGGGAACTGTCCATTTGTTACCAGCGTAGTTGACAGGAATGAAAACCGTTCTTATTATCTGCATTTGCCAGAAATGCCTGCCAATCTGGTAACAAATGAACAGTTCCCAGATTTGGACTACACTACCAAAGATGCCGTTGCCAAAGATGTTTTCCAACTAGAGGTGAAGTGCAGCTGTACTAGTACTTGTACAAATAGACCTGCCAGGTCTCGGTGCAAGTGCATGAAGGCAGAGTTAAAGTGCACACGTCTGTGCAAGTGCACATACAATTTCTAAGACTGACCACTGACTGTTTTTGCATCTGTTCTGTCATAGTTATTGTAGAGTGGAGTATTGGAATATTAAATGTTAGCCCTATGGTCTTCTGTTTACTTTTTGAATGCAAGAAAAAAATATGTTCCCCATAGTATTTATCATCATCATCATCATCATTATTATTACTATTATTATTACTATTATTATTATTATTGATTTACTTTCTTCCAGATATAAAGTGTTGAAGTTGTGAATAAAATGATGGCTTGATTGAAAAAAAAGCTGGTACTCATGATCCTAAATTCATAAACTCAAAGTTGCAAGTTGGGTCCTAAATATCACATAGGCTTTATGCAGCTATATTTGTGTATATGTATCCTAAGTATCTGTGTGCTTCAGGGATATTCTGAACAAATCAAGTTAAGTGATAACCCAGGCTTTATTTACAATAATTTGTAACAATAAATTATGTTTCATAGCAACTTGGAGGGCATTTCCACCCTTTATCTTAAAAAAGCCCGGATTTAGCTGTCCATTGGCTAAAAGTGTGTTTATTACATATTGTGTCTTTAATCTGGTAACCAACTATTTAGCCCACCGATTTCTCCTCTTCATGCTGAATCCATACATACCTCATATGTTAAATTTGGTTAAACTAATAAAAAGTTATAGCAGTTTATATATTTTAGAGCGCCCCCCGCAGGCCATTTTGTTATCTGTGTGTTTGACACTCGAACTCAAATTGTTCTATAGACCATAAACTTCAACTTGGAAGTGAAAACCAAACTTTAACATCAATTTGAAATGACTGAGCCTATTACGACCCCACTGCAACATTTTAGACCTTGGCGGAGTATTAAAAAAATTAAATAAAGCCAGATTGTGGTCAATTGACACAGGCGCGCACACACACACGCACGACAGGCTTAAGATATCTCCCTGATCTGAACTGCATTTATATGGCTTTTAAAGCATTTTGTTAAACAGTTCTTCAATGTAAGGAGAATCATGGATAAATAGGTGTCCTCCATCAAGTGCAGCCAAGATCAGTGTTGTACCTGAACTACGTAGTTCAATGAACTATAGACCCCTTTACTGTCTGTACACAGATGTGACGTAATCGGGCTGCACATGCATTGGGTGGATGCTCACGATAACTTCAGATATGAAGTGGGCGCCACAGACAAGGGCACTCCTGATGGTGTCCTCAGTCCAGTTGGTACTTTTGATTTCTTGTAACCACAAACATATGCTTCTGGAGCAGCCTCTTCCATCTCGGAATAGCTTAACAACTGTACTTTTCAGGATCTCTATTTTTACAAACGTACACGATTCAGGACGCCAGGTCTTCTCTCTTTAGGGTCTGCAGCACTGTGTGTGTGTGTGTGTGTGTGTGTGTGTGTGTGTGTGTGTGTGTGTGTGTGTGTGTGTGTGTGTGTGTGTGTGTGTGTGTGTGTGTGTGTGTGTGCACGTGTGTTTGAGTCAACAATACAGTGATGACGTGACTTCAAAACGGGTCAATAGTTCATTAACTAGTTCATAGTTTGGGCAAACTTAAACTGAACGCTCACCATTTACCCTGATGAACAAATTATGAACTAGTTAATTCTGGTGCCTGAACGAACTACACTGTGTCTTTATTTAACAAGGTCAGGGCTTTTTCTGAACGGGGAAATAGGGGCGCTCCACCCTCATAGCTCCGCGGGTGCACCCTCATACTTCTTTTTTATATATATATATTAAAATTACTTTTTTGAGCGCCCCTAGTAAATTCCCCCTTCACCCCCCGCAACCTGCCATTATGCTCCCTCATGCCAAAAATTCCTAGAAAAAGCCCTGAAGGTGCCATATTTTCTTAGTGTTCAGGTGAAAACCCATTCAAATACATCTCAAAGAGCCCCAGTAATAGAAGATAACATGACACAAACAAAATTAATTGCTGTCTGCTGGTTTCATAGGCTTTGCCAATGATCTTGGTCAATACAGCTCACAATACACACCTCTTGCAAAAAAGATCTATGAACTAGTTCATTTTTGGAAAGTGTGAACTAACTATTAACTGTAAAAAATTATGCACTATGAATGAACTAGTTAATTTCGAAATGTGTGAACTGAACTTTGAACTAGAAAATGAACTTTTCCAACACTGGCACCAAAGCAACCACATTTGGACCAAATCATTACTTTTAGCACAGTTGTGCTACAACATACAGTAATTATGCTTTACTTGGTTTAGCAAAGGTTAGCCCTACAGTATGACACTCTCTAATTAAGAGGACTCCTGAATGGAAAAAGGAGAACAAAATAAGACCACATTAATGCCAGACGCGCTGTCGAAAAACTTCTTCAACCTCCCGTTTAGCGTTTTATTCATTCCCATACCATGCAGCTGGTTGGCAGCGAAGGCCAGGCAATCTGGAAGTTATAGGCTACAGACAGCTGTGCATCAGGGCCCAAGTATTCTGGACACGCCGCCCGGCGCAGCACTGTCACACTGGGGACAGATCTGTAACTGTTTAAGGGGGAGGGATGCGGTGACATTCCTTACTCACTCCCTACAGTCCCTGCCATGTGCCCGCTGGCAATGATCATAATAATTCTGTACACCGCATTCCAAACAAGCCACTTTAAGGGATGGGATGGGATGGGTGGCTGGTTGGGTGGGGTAGCAGGGTGGATGGTTTTGGTAGTGGGCAGATGGGTGGCAGGCCATGCCATGTGTGATGGGGGGAGAGAGAGAGTTTGTTAGGTTTAGGGGGGTGCTGGCTGATGAATAAATCTGACCCGAAACACCCGGTCAGTCAGACGAGCGAATGATGCCTTTGTTCTGGCTGACCTACATCCTAGACGTACGATGGAATCTCTCTCTCTCTCTCTCTCTCTCTCTCTCTCTCTCTCTCTCTCTCTCTCTCTCCCGGCCGACCCATGTGTGCCAGGATCCATCCCATTCTGCTACGCTGCGGTGTCAAGCTCCAAATTACCCAGCAGCATCGTCTGTTTGAGAGGGATGAGAGAGATAGGAGAGAGATAGATAGAAGGAGAAAGAGAGAAAGGAAGGGAGAGCGAGAGAAAGCAAGACAGCAAGTGGGACAGAGAGGGCAACAAAGAGAAAACAAGAGAGAGAGAGAGTGTGCGCGTGAGAGATAGAGAGAGAGAGAGAGAGAGAGAGAGAGAGAGAGAGAGAGAGAGAGAGAGAGAGAGAGAGAGAGAGAGAGAGAGAGAGAGAGAGAGAGAAAGAGAGAGAGAACGTCCTTCTGAGTGACATGTAATACCCATGTCGGCATGTCACTTTGTGTTAAACTATGCAACTGTCTGCTGAGCGCTTCCCTGTTGGGTCTCGACCCTGGCTTGAGTGTGTGTGTGTGTGTGTGTGTTTTCGGTGAGTGTCTGGGTCAGAGTGACTGACTGTGAGCAGCATGCATGAGTGTGTGTGTGTGTGTGTGTGTGTGTGTGTGTGTGTGTGTGTGTGTGTGTGTGTGTGTGTGTGTGTGTGTGTGTGTGTGTGTGTGTGTGTGTGGTGTTTTGCAGGAAAGCCAGGGCCGTGCTTCCTGGCTCTCAGGAAGAGAAGATCAGCAGTATGGCCATAATGATGGTTAAGGGGGTATTTGAAGAGCACAAATGGCACATTCCAATCCAGTCACTTAATAGCTGGAATCTCATAAACTCTAAGTGGCTTCACATGGGCATTTTGCAACAAAAAGAAAAAAAAAACACAGGCCTATTTCCAGTCATTAACCGGCACATCAGGTTTGTTCAACTAGATGCCCCCTACTCCCCCGTGTCAAAACAACCACCATGCTTGTTGTTGCATGCGTGTTGTCTCCTGACTGCTGTTGGTCTCCCATCTGTTTTCCCTACAGCTGTCACCCTGAAGCCTACACCTCGTCTTTCACATCCCAATTCTCAGGTATAGCTCACGGTGAAGCAACGCGCGTTTCATCACAACTCATTTCATCGCGGTTGTTCCTCCTACTCTTCGTGCGAGATTGTAAACTTTCCACCCCCCGAGAATTTTGGCAGTGCATGCACGAGACAGCAGGGATTACCGAAACCCCCAAATGACACCCCCGTGAACACATAAATAAAAGCTAATGGCACCTTTTAAATCACGCACGAGACACTCACTCCTGGGACCGCAGCAGCATGACAGAACATGCCCATGGGTGGGGTGGTGAAACCGGTGAAAGAGAAGGGATAAGTGACTGTCTTCCTTAGAAGAAAAGTGGGGCTTAGTTGAAAAATCACCATTTGTTAAAAGAAAACACAAATGAGCACTCACTGAAATACACTAGTCACTAGGCACTTGCAAAGTTGGGGCAGTTCTGCTACATGTAATATTTCACACTATAAAATAAGCATGACAGAGATAAAATGATAAGTCTGGACATTATGTACAGCAAAAAAATGTTTAGCAAAAAAAATAATTAAAAAAAATGCATAATGACAGCCAATGGCTCAATGAGTCAAAACAGTTTCAAGTTTGTTCTGTTTACCTCATTCATCCTGTCATCAGTTTCAGTGGCTTGGTTTTTGCTCGAGTCGTCAGCATCATCATTACATGATAACTAACAAACCTATCCAAACTATACAGTGTTAATTACTAATAACCTGTATATCTCAACCACCAAGTACTTATTCCCGAGATAGACCGTCGACAAAACTGCTTTTCATAGTTCAAAAATAAACTTTGAGTGCTCCACCTTTCACTCTGTTGTTCTCCGGTCGGTGAGAGTTTAGTCCAATTGTTTCGCAAAAGGCTGGTGCTGACCAAGGAGCTAGTAGCGAGCTAGCCAACTTAACTGTTAGCTAGCTAAAGTGCGGCTTGGTGCTCTAAAACTTTGGTTGGATAAACCCATACCTGTGTGAAAACGCGCCCTTTGGTATCAGCATATCAAGTGAGCACAAAAACAAAGTTGCTCATTCTTGCACAGCTTCCATGTCCATGCGTCGGTATTCCGGTTTGGTCTTCATGGCAGAAGTTTTTGGTCCTCCAGTGAAGAGGGGTTTTGTCTCCGCATTGATCCTCCAGCAGCGCACGAAGACGTCATCAGCTCCTGCTGTCAATTTCCCACCCTTTACTTGCGATGTCTGGAGGAGCGGCTGATTTACGACAACATAGCCTAGTTCTACAAGTGTTGCCAGAATCGTCCTTGTTACAGTCTTTTATGGGACAGTCAAGGCTTATTCTTTGACACTGTATCCTAACTTTTAGGGAACTGTGCAAATCTTACCAAACGAATGGAGTGTGCTATGTTCCAGACATAGGTAGGCTACATTTTGTTGATGGGTTCTTGTCATAGGCCTACCAACAACAGCAAAACCCAAATTGTTTAAATTAAAATCTTCAAATGAGATATTTCAGATCATTGTAGAATACATGTAGTCTGCTTTAAAGTGACAATACTCAATACCTTCAGCTTTCAGAAACGTGCATGGCAAAAACCTAGTGCATGCCAGGTCAGCAGAGAAAGATCATATGAAATCAAAGCACATATGATTTCGATCAAATTACATAACTAATTCCTTTACTCAAAATAGGTGTTCCTACCTGCATCATTTGCAACCGCATCACAAAGGATAAGATTGAAGAGAAGATATCAAAAAGAAATTTGAAATATGGTGCCACCAAGTGTTCAATGTGGACAGTGAAGGCTCCTCACTCCCATGAAGTTTGAGACAGCTCAGATAGTCTCGGGGAAGCTGACGTTAGGGGACAAAATAGACAATTGTCCCGGGCCCAGAGACAGAGGGGCCCCAGAATTGGATCTCCATTGTATGTATCGAGAGGGGGGCCTTTCAGGTGAATTTGTCCTGGGTCCCTCCCAGCTAAAGCCGTCAACGGCCCAGGGCACGCTCTCTCGTATTATCAAGATCAGACTGACATTCATTGCTTGTCCTGCCTGACCTGACCCCACAATGACAAAGAAAAGTCATTAAGCCAAACAATGATCATTTAATCAAAGAGGATTGGAATGAGGTCTTCTTTTCAGTTGTGCCTTCATTTAATCAAGTTAATTTAGTTTTGATACATTACAAGGACAATCTATATATGGCACGCGGAATAGCCTGTAGCCTCAGTTTTAATGGGGGTAATACATGGCAGAACTTTTTTCAAATCGAATTTACAGGGCCAGGTAAGTTGTTAAAGATGGTGACTTATAAAACTAATACACAAGTCTTACAAAAAACAAACATTCTGCATACACTGGAAATGATTTTTGAACCAGATTCCTTTATTTTCATTTGAGGTATTTTCCATATCTCTGAAATGTTGGCAAATGTCATTTCAAGTTCGGTCTAGGGTACCTTAAAAACGCATAACTCATCCATACAGGGTAAGTGAGATAGCCTAACTCGGACCAAAAACCAAGTCCTCGTCGCTGTGTGATAGGCCTAGAGTATCTAGTTTTCCTTCAGGCACTCCTTGATGAGGTTGAGCTCGTAGGTGAGGGTCTCGAGGCGGTATGCCATCCTGATCTGTGCTACATTGGTCTTGCGGATGTCGTTACCCTCGGGGCCTTCCTTCAGGAAGTTGGGGCCCAAGAAGTGGGTCTTCTCCTGTAAACATGATGAGATATAAAAACATAAACGCACACGCACACGCACACGCACACACACACACACACACACACACACACACACACACACACACCATGATGAGAATGGCACGCCCAACGAAACATCACAATGGCAATGTCTTTAATGTGCTAAATAGTTTGTCTGTCGGCAACAGTCTATATATAGGTCACTGCACCTCTCTGTACTGAAAATGCTCACAGTCATGGAGTGGTCACATCATCCGAATGCACATTATACAAGCTGTGCAAGTTGTCAAAAAAAAAACATTTTTTAAATTGTTTTTTTTTCAAATAGTTTTTTTTAGCAATTCTAGCGGAGTTTCATGAATCACATGTACTGTAATTTCCACTATGTTGTCTGACTCTCACCTCGATAGACAGGCCACTCTGCAGCACACTGTTCCTGGCAATCTCACACATGTCGCAGGTACTGAGCTTGAAGACCTGAGCTGCGATGGCATACTCCTCCATCAGAGGCTCCTGCAGACACAACACAATCATATGGTAGTTCAGAAAAATTTTCAGTTTTATATTCAATAAAAAGGATTTTCTTTCAACTTTATTCCAATAAATGTGTATGAGATTTAAAGCAAGCTATCGGTTTCACAATCATGTCACAGTTAATAAAAAGAAATATTTTCATTCATTTTCATTCCAATGGACGTTTGTGAAACAGACGGCCTGTTTGTAATCCTCTCAAACTGTACTGGGCTTACTGTAGTTGGATTACGTTTGCTTTCCACCTTCAGTAGGCAAAGTTTGTGAGACATGCATTGTTCCAAAGACTTTGAACCCTCTCTCTGAATGGATCTGAACAATAGTGTTGTATGCACTACACAAAAATCAAATCAGGGTGTACCAACGTCCTCCAAGGGCTCTCTAGCGCCCCCTAGGGGCCAGCAGAGCCCATGTTGAGAAAGATTAATGTAGTGGACCTACGTACCGTATGTGAGGTCTAAACAATGATATGCACTGGCAGCAACTGCTCAAATCAGGATCTATCTCGGAGGTAAAAATGTCCAGCTACAAGTACACATGCATTGCTAATAAAACAAAAAGATAATGATAATGATAATGATAAAGATAATAAAAAAAAAGATTTTGCACATTTCTACTGTGCAGTCTACAATTGTACGTATATAGTAGTTAAGGCGAGTCAAGAGGCCCTGGGCCGCACCTTGGTGTAGTGGAACTGCATGGGGTCGTCAGTGGACAGGGAGATGACCAGGCCCTTCTTGAGGAACTCCAGCAGGGGGTTCTTGGCGTACTCCAGGAACAGGCTGTTGTTGCTCAGGGGGGACATGGCAATGGGGATCTGGGCCAGGAAGTACAGGTACTGCAGCACGGGACTCTACAGCAGGGAGGAAGAGGAGGAGGAAGAAGACGAAGATGATGATTTATGGCTGATTCATATGTGTGTGTGTGTGTGTGTGTGTGTGTGTGTGTGTGTGTGTGTGTGTGTGTGTGTGTGTGTGTGTGTGTGTGTGTGTACTGCAGCATGGGACTCTACAGAATGGAGGGAGAGGATGATGATGATGATTTATGTCTGATTCATATGTGTGTGTGTGTGTGTGCGTGTGCGTGTGCGTGTGCGTGCGTGCGTGCGTGCGTGCGCGCGCGCGCACGAGTGCGTGCAATACCTTCTTAAGATTGAGTCCGTGAGAGATGTTGTCGGCGGTCATGAAGCAGGCCAACAGGTGAGTGACGGCTCCAGCCTCTCCGCAGTGAGGTCTGAACTGGAATGTGTTCATTCCCCTCTGTCTGTTAGACACATGGGCACAGTATGCATTTAATACCATTCCCCTCTGTCTGTTACAAACATTGGCACATTATGTATTTAATACTATTCCCCTCTGCTAAACACAGGGGAACATTATGCATGTACTATTATTCATTTACTATTATGCATTTACATTGTGCATTAACTGGCTGCAGTCTGGTTGATGAATGCGATGTTGGCATACATGTTGCAGACGTATAGCACTGGGTGTAGGATGGATGCACATGGGGGGATGGGGCGGGCAGGACTCACTTTCAAGGCAAAGGGACATTCCAGTAATCTAAAACCGGAGTAGAGTGGGGTGTTGGTACTCACTTGCGCAGCTGGTTGATGTATGCAATGTTGGCATACATGTAGTAGATGTAGTAGGTGTAGGAGGGGTTCTTGGCGATGTCCCACTCCTCAGGCTTGGGGCTCTTGGTGGAGAACATGTGGCCACTGTGCTTGGACTCGTCATCCACACTGTCAAAGGCTGTGACCTACAGAGGACATACAAAGTAGAACATCAAAATGATGCATCAAAACGTCTTGATCTCCCGTCGGGCATGTAGATACAATACAGCTCAGTATGAGGCCTAATAACGTTATTTTTATCTACAGAGGACAGGACACCCAGAAAATATACAGAGGGATTCATCATAATATTCTTTTGATCTTCAACAGAGGACTCAGCTGGATTTGTGATAACATTTTTGATCTTCTGTAGGGCGATTCAGCTTCCTGATGTTCAATACAGAAGGCCATTGTCTTGTATTAAACATCTTTGCAACATTTTCTATGAACAGAATAGGTGGAACTGTGGATGATTGCTACAAAAAATAGTCAACAACAGTACTCTGATATTAGGTGATGTTTGATATACGATACTCACATGCTTAAGGAAGACGCTGAGCTCTGGGTGTTTATGGGGGTTGATGGTGGCCTCCAGGACGGGCAGGAAAATGTTCTCCAGCAGCTTGCCATAGTGGGGAATAAAGTTCCTGGCTCTGAAAATGTCACTAAGGGACCAGAAAAAACATACAGTTACCAGCAGTGTCATAAACTCCAATGCATACTTGTGACGCAACTCGTAACTGAAGCCTCACAATAATATAAACTTGACATTTTGTAAAACCCTACAGACAGTAATTTACATACCTGTAATTTCCAGGCTATAAATTGCTACTTTTTTCTCATTTTTCAATCCAGTGGCTTATACCATGATGCAGCTAATTTATAAATTATTACATGTGATATGCACAAAGTTAATGGAGTTAGCTCCAGAGCTAATATTTTGTAAATATCCCATGTTACAATGTGGAAGCCTGCGACTTATACAAAGATGCAGCATACTGTATGTGCGATCAGTTTTTTCTTCTTAATTTGAGTGTGTGCGGCTTATATTCAGGTGCGGATTCTGGGATGGAAATTATGATACCTAAATTAAAGTTATTATTAGGCTTATTTTACCTCTTCAGGTTTTCAACATCAGCTCTCATCAAATAGCACAAATTTGTTATTTGACAAAAACACACAAAAAAGTCAGAATTTAACATACTAGATCCTAGGGATTTGGATCATCCACTTGAGGTTGGGGGAGAAGACCCTGTGCTTGTTGAACCAGCCGGCGAGCTTGGTCCACTCGTTGGCGTTGCAGCCATAGATGGAGAGACGGGGCTCGGCATACTGGTATCTGGCATCCTCAAGGTCAGTGGCCACTTCCTGGATCAAACAGAAGTCAAGCGTTGAGGTGGGCTTGCGCTCTTACATTTTCATTACATAATACACGTGGCTCACAGTAGACATACAAAGTACTTTCCGGAATTGTTCATGAAGAGTGTGCCGCTCACTTACACTAAGAGTGCCTGTGGTGTGATTACCTTGATAATTCTCGCAAAGTACTCTCCGTCGATGTGGTTCTCGGTCTTCAGATACAGGTCACGAAGCTCACTGGCGCCGACTGGGTTATATTTGGCATTGAACTTGTCAAAGCGCTGGAAGGTTTGTCTGCCCTGTGAGGGGAGAGAATGTGTGTTATGTGGCAACACACATGGTGGTGTTTTAGCGATAGGGTGATAGTGACATGGTGCCATTCAAACATGTGCATGTGTGTATAATGCATATTGTTAGAGATATTCTCTCTCTCTCTCTCTCTCTCTCTCTCTCTCTCTCTCTCTCTCAACCAGGTCTGCATTACAGTAGGAAGGTGTCATGTTGTCAGCATGGACTTGGAATATGTGTCTGCTTCAATCATGTCTCACACAAACAGACTCAGAGAGAGAGAGAGAGAGAGAGAGAGAGAGAGAGAGAGAGAGAGAGAGAGAGAGAGAGAGAGAGAGAGAGAGAGAGAGAGTGTGGGTGCGTGTGTGGGTGCGTGCGTGCGTCCGTGCGTGCGTCCGTGCGTGTGTGCATGCATCAGTGAAAGAGATAGAAAGAGAAAGAGAGACAGACAAACAGAGAGAGATAAGGAGAGAAGAGAGACGACTGAGTAGCACACCACAGCCTTACAGCGTGCACATCCAGGGAGTCCACAGTCAGGTCGTAGGGGTGCATCTTGAGGTGGTCGAACAGCTCCTTCATGGTGACCTCCTTGCCCTGGATCTTGTGCACTGTGCGGTCCACATCCACACGGTAGGACTTCTTGATGAAGCGCAGCAGGTGCTTCTGGTTCATGCAGGCGGCCGCATGGATGTGAGTATCGACCTGTTGGCAGCCGAAATAACAAAAACAACACCATTTTCAACATCAGTTCTGGGGTGCGTTTCTTGAAAGTGTTGTTGCCAACAAGCAACTTACTTGGTTACCCATGGGAAACGTTGTTGCGAACTACTAAGTTGTTATTCAGTTAGCATCCGCAAGGCACCTTACAACACAACAATAACTATAAGGATCACACTTGGAGTACATTGAGATTTTTTAAAATGTAAACAATCAATGCCCCCATTAGAATAACCTGGATCTCGCAAAGAGCTGAACAGGGGGGAAAAGGTGTGTCGTTGAGTACTGAGAAATCAAGAGTGCGAACAATACAACCACATGTTAAAATTGGCCAGCATTCTCCTTTAAAGGTACACTGTGCAGGAAATGGTCAAAAAAGGTACTGCAACTATGCTGCTCATTGGAACTGGGTTACCTATTGCCAAATTTGATCTTTTCACGAAAGCTTACTTCGTAATAAACTAATATTTTTTAGTATGGCCCTGCCCAAGTACAGTCATTTTTGCAGCTGAAAATGGCTATTTCTGGAAATTCAAAATGGCGGACTATGGAGAAGATACCCCTTTTCATGTATGAAAAGTGCAATTTTTCCAGTCATAATGAATACTTGGAATTTGATGGTGGTGGTAAGTATTCATGAAAAATGTAACATTAGTGAATGGGTAGCATGAATTCTGGAAATAATCAACTAATCATCTTACACAGTGTACCTTTAAAGCACTTGTCTGAACAGTGTATGAGCCGTGCTATAGACATACGTTTTGTATTGTTATCAAGGCTGGAATGGGACTGAAAAAAACAGCCTGGGCATTTTTGACACAGACCAGCCCCTCACTCAGCCCCACCTGCTTTTCACCAATTAGCTCAATCCACAGCCTATATTAAAGATAGACCAATGGGCCACCCCATATGAATTGAGGGCCGTTGTCTAAGGGGGGAAAAATGCCCTGTATGCCAGATTACCAGTGCAGTCCGGAATATTATTATTATTATGATTATGATTATGGTTATTATTATAAGCTGCATATTACTTGTACCTTTCTGGTGTTGTAGAAATCTCTGTGAGGGTTGTTCTTCAGCTCCTTCAGCTCCTCCATCTCATTCAGCATCTCATGCACGTTGAACTTGGAGAACAGGAACTTCAGACGACGGTGAGTGTAGGTCTTACTGTGGAATGTTGTCAGTACAGGGGTAATGTGATTATACAGTGCTAAATTATATCCTTTTTACATTCATGATGATTTTTGACATTATACAGTATATGAGATTTCTCAGGTGAACGGCATCAAAAAGGAACCCCGATTGAGCTTTAATTTACACAGAATCTTTCAGTTGATTTTGTAGCTGTAAATCTAATTTAAAATTGCCTTTCGGGGAGCACATTTATAGGTCTGTACACTGTAAAAAATCTGAAGCTCCCTGAAGAGCCTTTAGTTTTCCACTAAGGAGAAACCTACAAGTTCTCCTAAGATCTTATATCAAGATGTAACAAATGGTTTCTTTGAAGAACTCTCGGTAGAACCCATAAATGGTATTCAAGGAATCTTGGCATTCTTCCCAAGAACTTGTTGGTTCTTCTTCATGTTTAGGTCCCCACCATCCAACTGGGGGTTCTCTGAGGAACCTTCAGAATGTTACAGGATCCACCTTATTATCCATGGTTACAAGGGCGGCACCATTACTGTTTGGGTAGCAATTGCTAGTACTAGAGGGGCTATGGGTAGCCTAACAGGAACTGGCAGAACACAAATCCTTGCACTAAAAACGTTGAAATGGGTGAGGTTAGTGGACGTGGCAATCAGGTGGACCTACGTTGGGCCCTGAGCGATGAGAGCGATCAGGAAGTTCATGTCATCGATAAAGGTGGCGAGGTCAGGGGAGGGCAGGTTGATGGGTTGGTTGTTGTCAGCAGCCTTCTTGTCTTTGAAGGCACGTACCACACCGTCCTTCATGCACGCCACGTAGTTCAGGTCCTCGGGCAAGGTCTTAGTCTCAAACGGATCCTCACCTTCCTTGGGTGGAGCTGTGAAGACTGCAGAACAAGACCAGACAGACCAAGTTAAAATCGATGAAAAATATACAGTCCAATCCAGAATACTTGGCACAGTGAGACAAATGATCTTGCTTTTGTTGTCCACCAAAGACATTTAGGTTTGAGACTAAAAGATGAGTATGAAATAAAAGTTCAGAGTGTCAGCTTTTATTTTCCTGGTACTCAAATCTAGATATTTTAAATATTTTGGAATTTATGACCGCTTGTGTGACACTACAGCATTATTTAGGTGAGTAAACGTATTGGAACAGATCATTTTAACGGAAAATAAAATGTTATACTTGGTGGTATATCCTTTTTTTGCAATAACTTCCTCAACCCTGCTACCCATGGACATCACCAAACGTATTCTTCATTTGTGATGCTATTGCAGGATTTTACTGTAATTTATTTCCGCTCTTCTTTGTTTTTATGGATTGTTTCATTCACTCGCTTCTTCAGGAGGTAAAATGCCTGCTCTCCTTGCTTAAGGTCAAGTCATTGATTTGGCCAGTTAAACCTTACACTAACCCCTTGATTAAGTCCTGCATTTTATTGGCAGAGTGTTTTGTCCCATTATCCTGCTGCATGATTAAAATCTTGCATTTGTCCATAAATTGGCAGGTAAAATGTGTCTGTATACATAGGAATTCATTTGGTTACGACCATGGTCATGGTCATGGTATATTATCAATAAAAATGAAGGAGCTTGTTCCAGAAGCAGTTATGCATGCCCAGGCCATGACATTACTTTTACTATTCTTCACAGAGCTTCACAAGCTTGTCTGCTTTATGCCTTAAGAAGTTCCTTTCTTTTTCCCATATTTAGGCCTTTCTTAGACATCGTAGAGATTAATCAAGGTATCATAAAAGATTGTGTTCTAGATCTTTTGTGGATCATCTCTGCACATTTCTATCTGGTCTTCAGACTCTTACTACTGTTTTGCATGTGTGTTAATGTCTCTGTATCTCTGCTCTCAGATTCTTCTTTAATAAGTATATGCAATACGACCCCCTGCAATGTGGAGGTTGTTAGTGATGTGCCTTTGGGGCTTTCCTTTGTAGCTCTCACGGAACTTCTGTCATCAAGTATTGTTGTTTTTCCTTGACCAACCTCTTCAATATCTGTTACTCAGTACACCAGTAGTGTCTTTCTTTTCCAGGACATTCCTAAATGTTGTACTTACTATGTCCAATGTTCAGCTTCAAATTGGAATGCTTTCCCCCCATAGACAGGCCTCTGGTTCTTGTGTTGGTTTGTCATCTTTGACAAGAAATGCAGTCTTTTTAGGTGTAAACCCAGGTAAAAAAGTGAGAAGTCATGTATTGGTATCTAACCTTTGTACAATCATCCTTAAATTCAACAGCTGGTCAACAAGAAACACCTACCAGTCACATGTTCTAATACTTTTGATCACTGAAAAAATGCTGTGGTGTAATTCAAATGTCATGAATCCAAAATTATTCAACATATCCAGATTTAAATACCACTAAATAAAAGCTGACATTCTGAACTTTGCTATGCAAATTGTTGCATCTTAAACCCAATTGCTGTCAGTAGAAATTTGGTTTGCTGTTCCAAAACTTTAGGAGGGGACTATACTGTAGCTAATAATGCATTTCTTTTTCTTTTTCAAAACATTGGAATGCTATGATATCATCCTACAGTAAGTGGAAATAATAATGGCATGACAGTTAAAACACATCTGGCTATAGAGACTAATATGGATTCAGTGATCTCAGTCCTTAAATTTAAAGTACTTTGTAAAAGTCATGAAGAGGCTACTAGATGATTAGTTCATGAATTAGTTGGATTAGTTAGATTAGTTAATGAACCCACCCATAAATGTACAGGTAGCACTTTGGAGCCAATGGGATTGCCAGTGATCCCAGTCATGCTGAAAATGCTGTATTACATCATAACAGCATTGCTATAACATAAGACATACGAGTCTTAGTAACAGGCTCATACATGGTCTACGAATTTACAACACTGTAATAACCAAATTGTCACCAAATTCGTACACAGAGTCTCTGCATGAAAGAGTAATAAAGGTTGGAGTACAGTAATAAATACTACATGTCATACAGTACCTGGGTGCACCAAGTCCTCATCGCTGTAAGTAGAGCCATCGATATGGCACAGGTACTGCGAGACGGTGCGGGGGAACCGCTGCATACACAACCTCATGTACTTCTCCCTGATGTTCAGGGCACGGTACACACCCTTGCAGGCCAGCTCAAAGTCATCCATGGTCACCTGAACACAGAGAGCATCATTTTGAATGGATGAATGAATGAATGATTGAATGAATGAATGAATGAATTGGACAGCTGTGCCCCAAGGAGACTTACATAGATCGTCACTCACGAGCAATGTGAGCATCCTCAAATGCAAGTAATGCACATCAAGTATCAAAACTTTAGAGGTCACGTTTTGCTACGCATTGACACATGATGGTGGCCGAAGCAAAGTGATAGGTGACCTTGTATTCCTGCATGCATAACGATGCATTGATGATGTGAGGCTATGGCTAGAGGCCGCCTTGACATTAACCCCTTAAAGGGACAGTTTGGTCAATTTCAACATGCAGTTGTAATGCTCACACTACCCTGGACTTGTCAGTGCCTGAGATTTTTTTTTTTTTCTTCTTCAGCCGTTTCCGAGATCCTGGTCATTGTAATGGGGGCAGCTCTTTGTTTACATTTCAAAAAAACATTTTTATTTATTCCCAAAAACATCCAAAAGGTTATAAAACATCAGCAGACAACTAGCAAACAGCAGTACCTTTTGGGAAAATATTTGGAGTTGGCCTATGTTTCATTTTTTAAAAATGTAAACAAACGCTGCCCCCATTAGAATTGCTCATATCTCGGAAAGGGCTGAGCCGAAAAATGTGGCATCACCAGGTACTGACAAGTCAAGGGTAGCGTGAGCAATACAACTGCATGTTGAAATTGACCAAACTGTCCCTTTAACATTCCTGGTGATTTTCCTGAAAAACGCCTGAAAAAGCATACCCAAATTGAAATTGTAATTGTACCTTTATACCAGCCCTTTGTGCTACTGACAAAATAAAACATGCCATTACTTTTAAATACAACATCAGAGATTTAAAAAAAATACACATCTTTGGAAAGGTTACACATTAGAGGATTATATTATACTGTTAGAATACTCTCTAAACCCTGATTTTCTGAAAACCCTGACTGAAAAGGCAAGAAAGGGGGGAAATTCCTAAATCTCAATTGTTGTACTTTAGATATACACATTTCTGTCATTATTGTAAGTGAGGTGTGTGTGTGTGTGTGTGCGCACGCATGCGCGCGCGCGCACGTGTGTGTGTGTAGGAGCAGATCTGTGTATTTACTCCCGACTCAGATTACGCACTGCCAACACACACACACACACACACACACACACACACACACACACACACACACACACACACACACACACACACACACACACACACACACACACACACACACACACACACACACACACACACACACACACACACACACACACACACACACACACCACTTCTCTATACAGCTTCCCACACATAGAGTTCTTCCCTCTACTCACTATGGGATAGACATCCTCCTCTCCTCCTCCTCATCCTCCTCTCCTCTTCGCTCCTCTCCTCCTCTCATCTCATCTCCTCTCCTCTCCTCTGAAGGAGCACAACACAGTCACAAGAGGCACAGTCTCAAGTTTGAAAAGAACAGTGTTATGAGTGACCTGAATTCATACCTTTCAGACAGTCACTCCTCTATCACTCAAGGACAACCACATACATAGTCTGCTACTTTTGAGAGCAACAACAGACATCAGTGTTCAAATTAAAGGCACTCTGAATACTATGATTTCTCAGATCACTAGCTTGTTATGAAAACAATCAGTAATTTGCAAAATTCACATGTTGATTAATTGACATGTTGATGCTAATTGCATTATGCACTGGCTTATGGTCACACTGATGAAACAAAACTCCACCATCTAGGATGCTACAGCGAGAGGATCCTGTGATATGGCACCTAACGCAGATGCTCTGAGCGTTATCACCAGTGTTAATCACCAGATCTTGGACGAGAAATAAGTGACTGCAGTCTATTGGACTTCTATTCAGGACTCCTTTAGTTTATTTCTCGTCAGAGATGGGGCAACACTGGTCATTATGGTACCATGCCTACAAGCGCATCATTTGACACACCAGTCACTCACACAATTTCCGAAACACCAGTCACTCACACAATTTCCGAAACACCAGTCACTCACACACTTCCATTGCTCTTGCTACTATTTATCTATGGACTTCAGTAACTTCTACGTGAAGGTTTGCAGCAGGGTGTTTCGTGCCTTGTGTCCTAGCGTATATGTGCACAAATTAGTTAGAGCCATAGACGCTACATTCTCTAGCTCTCTCTCTCTCTCTCTCTCTCTCTCTCTCTCCCTAAAGGGCTGTGTACAATATGCTTTCGACGCACTGTCCGCAACAAGTCTCTCTCTTTCTCTCCCTCCCCTCCCTCCTACTTCATGAACGCATCCACGTAAACACAAGCAGCTTGGTTCATCAGATACTCGGGGAAATGATCGCTTTCCACCTGGAAGTCGGCAAACAGTTTTTGATACATGTATATGCTCGGATAGAGGGGCGATTTCATTGCATAACGTGATAACTCCACGACATACGGCCATGGAGCCACTACACACTTTGACAGTAAACACTACACAAGCAGCGAATTCGCTGCATCTGCCATCTTATATAAATATGTGATAATGATAATGTGTATATATATATATATATATATATATAATTTGTGTGATTGAAGCAGACACATTGAGTGTACACACTATATATATAATCGAACTCGGGTCGCTTTCGTAGCAGCTCAGTGCCCTACCTTTAGAGCCATGGTACGGCCAGACACATTGAGTGTTCTTGGATCAAACATTTCTTGCCAATGGCCAAAGTCCGAAAACTTTACTAAATAACTACTTATTTTCAATTATTTGTAAATATATACAGGTATATCTCTAAATGTCCAATGCTGACTTGCCAGAGCAGCTCTATGATAGCTAAATTAAGCATGTCAACTTCATGCCAAGAGCAAATAAAGGGAATTCATGGCAAAGACTTTGACTGCCTGTGTGCTTTGGCTGCTTTAGGTATGAACCTGCAGAATGAATTCTCCCAGCCCTTCTAGAACATTACTCAAGCATTCTAAAGCTCCCTTTGCTAAAAACTGCCCATAGGACTGGTGACCTCATAGTGAAAATTGAAAATGCTGCTCACGTTTAAATCACATAGTATACGCACGTGATTTTACTCCTCAATTATTAAAAAATGATTAGGCACAATGGAAAATTCTCTCTGTGTGATAAGCGTGTACTGTTGTGTAATATGTCCATATGTGCAGTTTTAAATGTCACAGATTCATTTCTGAAACTTAAGCTTCTACTGGTCCCAATAGGATGCCGACTTGGGTAGCTGGCTGAGCTATTCTGGTGCATTGGGTCTAGTCCAGCCAATGACCATGACAGTGTAAGACATGCTTACTGTGTCTGCATGTGTATGCGTGTGTACGTGTATGGGGGAGGAGGTGTGTGTGTGTGTGTGTGTGTGTGTGTGTGTGTGTGTGTGTGTGTGTGTGTGTGTGTGTGTGTGTGTGTGTGTGTGTGTGTGTGTGTGTGTGTGTGTGTGTGTGTGTGTGTGTGTGTGTGTGTGTGTGTGTGTGTAGGCATTTCAGTATAGGCCAAAAGGTTGACAGCTTCTCATTCAATGCCTTGTCTTTATTTTCGTGGCTAGTTACAGTACATTGTAGATTTGCGTGTGGGGTATCAGAACTGTGCATGAACACATGTAGAATGATGTACTTAATAAAAAAATAACAATTCTAACAGTTGTCTTGTTGCACAAACACTAGAAAAGATTTTGTTAAGCACATTATTCTATATGTGTTTGCGCACAGTTTGACGCCCTACGCAACTGTAAAAAACTGTACATAAACTGTAAATAACTGTAATATTTTATTTAATAGAAAATAAAGAAAATGCCTGGAATGAGAAGGTGTGTCCAAAACTTTTAGCTTATACTGTATATATGAACTGAAGCATGTCAGTGACTGTTGGTATGGATGTGCCAGTCCATGGAGACAGAGTGAGAGAGCAATATAGAGAGAGAAAGTAAGAGAGACAGAGAGAGACAAAGATCACTTTCTCTGTGTGAGTTATAGGCTACCCCTATGCCTAAGTCTGACCCTTGGGTCACATGACCACTGCTAAGGCTACTTGCAGAGCAGGGACTCACTAATTTCACGCTCTTTCGGTACTTACGTCTTACGTCATACGACCCTAACCCTTACCCTAACCCTAATCTTAACCCTAGCCTTAACCCTAACCTTAACCCTAACCTTAACCCTAACCTAACCCTAAACCTAATCCTAACCCCTAACCCTAAACCTAAATCGCTTGCTTGAAATATGATTACCATATGACGCAAGACGTAAGTATTGAAAGGGCGTGAAACTCAGTGGTGTAGTCTACGTAGAACGCGGGTATATGGAGTATACCCACTTCTAAATGTCAGGGATTTCAGTATACCCACTTAAAATTGATTGATCCATTGTTTTGAATGGCACAAATATATACGGTATACCCACTTCAAAAAAATCTCAAATATACAGTATACCCACCATAAAAAAGTAGACTACACCACTGGTGAAACTAGTGAGTCCCTTGAAGAACACTCTGTGTGTGTGTGTGTGTGTGTGTGTGTGTGTGTGTGTGTGTGTGTGTGTGTGTGTGTGTGTGTGTGTGTGTGTGTGTGTGTGTGTGTGTGTGTGTGTGTGTGTGTGTGTGGATCCCCGGCCAGGACAACTCACTCCGTTAGCGAAGTCTCCAATGATGGCCACCCTCTGGAAGTCAGGCACCTCCAGGTAGGATGGCTTATCATCGAGGAGCACATCACGTGCACGAGACATCAACTTCTTCCTGCGAGACAGAGAGATAACCCCATTCTTTCATTCTTTCCTTCCTGCTTTCTTTCTGTCTTTCTTTCTTTCTGCCAATTAAGCAGCTTTGGCTAGAGTAAAAATTAGCTTCTTCATGAGCGTCTCAAACTGGTGGGACCAAGGGTGCTTCTGACCTCTTTACATTTATGTGAAAACATGTGGGTGTTTGTGAAACGTAAATGTGACATAGTGGTGACGCAGTGAACCACAGGCAGATTGGCTCATCAAAGCAAGGGTTGAATGAAAGTCAACATGTACAAATCATATAGAGAAGGGGCCCAGAACGAGCCCAGCCAAAGTAGTCCTGTAAAGCCCAGCCAGTAGACCTGCAAAGCCCAGCCAAAGTAGTCCGCAGCCCTGCCTCTGCTCATCATGTTCACCCAGCAAAGCGACCTATAATTATTTTTTTTTTCTCAATGAAATAACCGAAATGCGCTATTACGCCAATCGGGACAAAATCGAGACCTGCATGACATTAACCCAATGGTCCCTCTGTTATACTGTATATATGTAGTAAAGTGCACATCACACTTCTAAGCTTATTATAAATGGTGAATTTGTACTGCAACAGGCATTTGATAAAGATCATATATTATAGACCTCATATATAGAGATAAAATGTTAATACTTCTTATTCGTATTGTATTGGTATTGGTTGTAATTAAATAATATATAATTGGATTTGTATTGATTCCTAGCTGAAACTGGAAACGGGACGTTAGAATGCGTGAAAATGCAGGAAATTACATCTAAGAAATACAAAATTTTCTGGGGGAAAACCCCCAGAGCCCCTGCCAAAATGAACGGTCCCATATTTAATTCATTGACGGTTGGCAATGAATGAAGTCAAGGAAATGTTGCATAGGATTATCAGTATTGCATTGCTTTCTATATATTCAACACATTTAAAACGTGATAGTACTGAACACTAATCCTCTGCTTTACGTTTTTTTTTGCGATGATGTTACTAATGCGGCCCACTTGAGGTCCACATGGGTTGTATGCGGCCCCCGGACCAAAATGAGTTTGACACCCCTGATCTATAACCTACCTCTTCTCGATGTTGTCATCGTGGTGTACGTGGTCGTGGTGCTCCTGCTTGAGGATGGGGCAGTCCTCTGCCACGTCGAATAGGGACTCCTCATCACGCTTGTCCTCATCCTTGGCATCAGCGGCGAACACCTTGTGGGCCATGGCAAGCGTGGCCTCGTCCGTGTCTTGGTGAAACCAACAAGTCAAAATTAGGGTCAAGGTCAAGGTTAAGTCAAGGTTAAAGTTGAATTTGGGACAAACACCCGTCTAACACTCTGACAATGTTACCTAATAAATGGTTAAAGCTTTAAGCTGCAGTGTGCTCCAGCTTCTGCCTTCAATTTAAGTCAAGGTTAGCTTGGTCTTGCCATACTCTTTTACTAATTTCGAGCAATTACCCTCGTAATAATTTTGCCACCCCTTGTTCACTAGGCCTACACTGGAATGCAACTTTTGTAATCTTGCTCTTGAAGACCAAACCCAGATGTTGCATGTAGGGAAATGAGAATTGAGCATGAGCACATGGATAGAAAAGCCAAGCCAAGCCAAGACACAATTTCATTACACAGACATAGGACTCAACATAGTAGACTTCAAAACAACAACAGAAATGAAGTCTGCACTCCGAAGAGCTGTCAATGAAATAGCTTTTTACTGATTGGAATGTTTCGAGCCCTTGGCCTTGCTGCCTTTTCTGATACTGAGGAAAAGCAGCAAACACAATAAAAAGCGCACAGTAAAAAAATATGCTGTTAATCTAACACTTAGAGAGTACTCTGAGACCAAATAGGATCTAGATCGTAAGATGTTACATCAACCAAGTGTTGTATATGAACAGCAAAATTTTACTGTGCAACTTTATTGGGAGCAGAACACTCTTTGATGTCCAGACTTTCACTCGTCGCCCTCCAAGTCACTAATAGAGATGCGTGTCCATGTTATCAAGGATTGGTTCACGTGTGTGACGCTTCTGCACCCATGTCAAAACATGCGCACAACATGAGTGGACCACCACCATGTTGCATTTCAAAATAGCCAAGACGGTGAAAGCTGACGCAGAATTTGTAACGAGAGACCTGGAGGGTTTTTTTTCAAGCTCTTAAAATACATATTCTTAGTTCAGTACCCTCTAAACACATAATTGAAGCACACTCGTGACAGACACATAGGCTACTACATGAACTCAAACAGACTTGGTTATCTAGACAATATATAATGCAATATTACATGCATTGTAATATAATATGCTAAATGTATGCCTATAGTCTGTGGTGTTAATACAAGGATGGGGTCAGTTCACCATTTCCCGTTAATCAAATAATTCATGGATATAATTCGCTTTTTTGAATCCATTTTAAACAGTTTAAGTGTTTCACCGAAACACCCTCAGCTGCAGCATAAAATGCACATTCCTGTCAGACTGCATGCAGAGTAACTCAATACATAGGAAGAGCTCCTTAAAACAAATGGACAAAAACTGGACAGTAATCATGCGGCAAATAATACACAATTGCAAACAAAGACTGGACTCTATGTATGACAGAAAACACAGTACAATTCAACTAAGCTGGTGCAAGGCTTGACGACCCACAGTACAAACAGTGTGACAAACTCAACTGACCTCTATCTCCATAAAGCACACATGACGGCATGCAGAGATGAACAAGACTAACAAGATGAATGAACAGGGGTCATTGACTTTTTTAGTATCAGGCGTCAGATGGTGCCCCCACAGCTACTGCCACTAATTGAATGAATTGATTAATATTTGATAATTAATGCACAAGAAACGAATATGATTTTTAGATAATCCAGTAGAAACAACATTTTTTTTATTCAGTCAATAGTGGTAGTAGCTTTCGTTGCACAACCCTGATGTCTACTACTACCGGTAAATGCCAATGACCCACAGTATGACCAGCATCAATGACCAGCATCAATGCACAGACCAATTACAACGTCGACAACATCATACTGAACCAAACAAAATGAAAGGCATCTTGTTCCAGAGATTCAGCACTAGTTGCAACAGGTTGCAACTACAACTAGCAAGCTACATTAACTACTACTCTCCATTTCATGCACTGTCTTCTTCATCTAGGGAGCTAGCACTTCAGACTACTGATCACATCGCAACACACAATACAGGTAAACAACAGCCCTATGTGCATTCGGACTGCGAATTTAAAAAAAACGGATACCGTATAGGCAAAAATTGAAATCACTTCAAACTAATTTATTTACATCCTTACAATGTCCAGCAACATGGTCTGTTGTAGCCGGGAATACTTACTCTTGTCTGAATACCATGTCCAAAGAGAAAGAGAGTGGAAGATCCCCAAGAACAGAGAAGAGTAGAGCAGAGGAAGAAACAAAGAGGTTAGGGGATGGATTAATGGGTTATGGACAATGGGTTATAAGATGGTGGGTAATGGGTTTAATTAATTCATTATACACATTAATTAACACATTATTAATATGAATTAATATGATTCATTATAAATTACCATTATTAAAAATTAATGATATTAGACAGTGATGGAAAAAATGTGAACTGAAGATCTTGAAAATAAAATAGAAGGTTAAAGCATTTCTTATTTCTATTGGTAAAGCATTGAAAGATTAAACCAAGACTAGATAAATTCATAGGCTATTGACACTCACAGATGGATGGATGGATGGATGGATGGATGGATGGATGGATGGATGGATGGATGGATGGATGGATGGATGGATGGATGGATGGATGGATCAGAAAAAATGTACTGAATGAATGTATGAATGAATGACCAGATGCATGCCTGGATGGATGATGAATGGATGAATAGATGGATAATGCACAAGAAAAATATGATTGTATGGATGGATGGAGGGATGACACACATTTTCATGGGGATCAAACAGGCAGCAGACATTCTCAGAAGGATCAAACAAGTCAGATGGGATGCAATGACAGTCTTGTTTAGGAAGACAATATCCATCACAGTATTCTTGGGATCTTGCAGGTGGAAAGCAAAGAACTCATTTTGATGTACTCAGTCATCCTACACTAGTATACGCCTAAACAAAGGCTTGATCCCATACAACACAGATCATAATCGCAGCCTCTCATGAGGACCGCTCTACTGTGTATATACGGTATACACAGCACGCAAAACTGAGTGTATTTTTGTATAGCACTTTGTTTTAACGACCCGATGTATCTACATGTAACGTCATAGACATATAACTAGGGATGCACCGATACCACTTTTTTGAAAACCGATACAAGTACGAGTACATTAATGTGTGTACTTGCCGATACCGAGTACCGATACCGATACCGATACCTTTTACCACCAAAATACAATGAAAATAAATGCATGGCCTTGTTTTTTTCCACCTGTGATATTTTTATTGTCCATTTCCATTTAGATTCAAATGTTAGTAAATGTATGAGGTGGCACTTTTTTCCATGCTGATTTCAAGTCGATAGAACATGACAAGATTTTGCATTGTTTTGAGTAATAGTAGTACTCGTAGCTGGTATCGGCAAGTGCTTGACGAGTACGAGTACGAGTATAATGAGCAGTATCGGGAGCCGATACCGATACCAGTATCGGTATCGGTGCATCCCTACATATAACCTAACCTATATAAGAACTACATAAAGTGATCTTTTATGCCGTTAAGGCTGGAGATGCAGATACACAGTAACTGGGAAGATTAAAACAAAGCATGACAACGTTTTCCACGACAGGACAAGCAGTGGCTCAATAGTTGATGGAGAATTCTGCGGATTTCAACATATGAATTTTAAACACATTTTTTAGAAATGCAAATATAACTTAACGTAAAAGTGCCACGTCATCGGACACTGACAAACCAAGGGTAGCGTGAGCAATACAACTGCATGTTGAAATTGGCAGGAATTCTCCTTGAAGTCCCATGTAGACAACAGTGACAAAGAGTGCCTGTTCTATCGACAGGGATAGAATCCTCTCAGGGACTTAGGGGCATAGATGGAACCCCCTTGAGCACCAACCCCACGAGACAGGCCTTGACGACAGGACATGACAGTGGCGACCATGGGTACAGTCCATTACCCTACCTCCCATCCTAAACCTGTGCTTGTGGCCTTGGCTTCACTGATGCCCCGCCTCGGTGGAGAACACAATAACGTTTCCTTGTTGTCAGCCTAGACCAGTGTTTCCCAACCAGGGGTACGTGTACCACTAGGGGTACGCAAGCACACTGCAGGGGGTACTTGGAATTTTTTTTTTCTATATCAAATGAATGGGGCAGTCACATAAGGATGGCGAAAGTGATATAGAACATGAATTAGGGGGTATTCATGGCACAACTAAGAGGTTTAGGGGGTACGTGAGACAAAAAAGGTTGGGAAACACTGGCCTAGACACAACAACTTATGGGGGACTTTTCCATTCAGCATCTCGATTGCAAATGAGAAAAAGTCCTTAGAGCTGCTCTTTTGCAAGCTATTGGATTAAACTTCTGTCATCAATGACATGATCACAAGGCCACAAGCATGAGGGAGGATGTGAGATAAGATAATGGGAAGGACCCCATGCTGGCTGGGTAACCTGGTTACTCACCATCCTCTGAGGAGATGACAGGGAAGGAGGTTAAGTCCAGGGGGCAGCGACAAGGGAATAAAACAAGAGAGTTGGAGCACCGCAATAAGCAGAAGCAGAAGCCCCACCCACCCCTTGTCCCAATGCCACTCATATCATTTGTTGTACATGAACAGACAACTGTTCAATAACAATAAAAAAACCCTAACATCTAGGGGCCTTGATATATGTAGTATATGAGGGTGCCTAGTGGTGTCAGATCAATGAATCAATCAATGAGTGGCCATACCCAAGGATGGACAGATAGGACAAGAAAAATGGATGATAGATGGATGGATGTGCAGATGGATGGATGGATGGATGGATGGATGGATGGATGGATGGATGGATGGATGGATGGATGGATGGATGGATGGATGGATGGATGGATGGATGGATCGATGGATGGATCGATGGATGGATAACCTGATGGACAAGAGAAATTGATTGATGTACAGATGGGTGTTTGGATGGATTCTTGGATGGATGGGTCATGCAGAGCTGTGTCTTCATTGTGATTAGATGAAGCAGACAGTCTTAGGAGGATCAAACAAGTCAAACAAGATGGGCTGTGGTGATTTCTTTGTTTGGGCAAAGGACATCCATCACTGGCTTATTGTGGGTCTTGCATGGAATTTCATGGTTTGAGCCAGAAACGCAATTGTGTTTGCTCATTCTACACTAGCATTAGCCTAAGCAAATGCTTGATAACCATAGCAAAGCAACAGTGGATCATAATAGCATGATTATAATCCTTTAACTACTACTATTAGTTGCACCACTTTTGGTCCTTGCGCACACACCAAATGTGTGTTTTTGGCATCACTTAATTTTAACCATCCCTTCTCACAGTGTATCTACATGTATCATCCTTACCTTTGCACTGTATTCTACCCCTTGAAGAACTAAGAACAAAATACAGTGTTGCATAATGCTGCATACTGTTCGAAACTTGTAGATACACTGTAACCGGTGCAGTTAAAACAAAGTCTAACAATGTTTCCTTTGCGCTTCTAGCATTTCACAGTGTCATGTTTCAACAAAGCGGCTGGCAAGCGTGGAATGGTTAAGCCCTATGTAGACTTTCGAATGGCATCTATTCTATCCACAGGGATAGAAACCTCTCAGGGAGTGAGGTCATTGGTGTAAACCCCAGGATCCCTGTGAGAAGCGCCTTGACAACGAGAGATGACCGAGGCCGGCGGCGACCGTGCTGGACATGTCACCTGAATACTCACTTGTGGCCTTGCCTCCCTCTGAGGAGGCGTGGGGGACAGAGGTAAGGAGAGTCCAGGAACAACAACAGCATCAAGGGAACAAAACAATAGAGTTGGAGCACCGTGGAAAAGAGAAAGGGAAAAGTGATTTGCGCTGAGGCCACCAACCCTTCAAATTCCCATTGCTTCTTATCTTATTTTCTTCGACAAGAAACCGTTCAATGGTAATTGAAAAAGATAATTCAATTGTAATTTTAAGATATGCAGTGCATATAAAGTCTTGATATGCAGTACTATAAAATGTATGTTATTAGTGGTGTCTAGGCATGGCAGATGATTAGGGGGACTAGGGGGGAAAAATCACTTGTGTCCATGACAATAGTGCTGCCTTATCATCTTTAGGCTACAGCTACAACTACAGTTCCTCTGTCAAGAGTTTAAAAATGGTGAACAGGGGTGCTGATTCAATCATCTCTCATCTAGACCAAGCACTGCCAAGGGTTGGCATTGGGTTTCACAGTGGGCATGGACGGCCTCCAAGAGGCCATTCACATGTTTACAAGCGGCCCAACGCATTCTTCCACGCAGCCCCACCTCCGATGTCACATCCAGTCTAGCCCATTCGCTTGCTAACATTCATCCCAGAAGGATCCCAGTTTAACGGTGTCTATTCTTATCCTTCAAGATAAAGAAAATCTCTTTGACGCCTTGCCTATTACACAACTCATCAGTGTTGAGTAATTACTATATTGAGGATCTCTTCACACCTCAAGATGGATTACAGACACTATCGGGTACAATGGACGGGAGATGCACCCGTTTGAAGTGCAATGGGCTTATCCATTCTGTACTGCAGCATTCCGTGCAACCACAGGCCTCTGTCATATCTTTTTTATGGGAGGCACAATAGAGGTAGAGAGATTGTATTAATACCCTCATGGCAATACAGTAGATAACCCTGATGTAGGGGTGGTTTGACGTTGACAAAACCTTTGTACATCTTCCCTAATTCCTATAAATTGAAATCTTGCACATATCACTTTTGGATAGTATCTGCTGTTTTTTCTAGGACTTGTTTGACTGCCTAGAACAAATCTGTGTGGTCAAGCTTTGTAAAGGTGAAGCACCCTGTGTTTCAATGTCATCTCAAGCTTTATACTACACCCCATTAGCTCTCCAAAATTCCTGGAAAAACTATAGGTTTCCTCCCTGTTTTATGTTTCATCAACAACTGCTCTGACTGAGGACGTTTTGGTCTTTTTCTGCTCAAACAAATCACTGAAAAACCCTGTAATCCACGTGAGGTTTCAGGGAGGGTGTTCTGCCTCCTGGATCATCCACTCTCCGCGATGCTTGAAGCTGTTGCCACCACTTAATCCCCCGTCTTCTAGTTTCACGGTCCACAGTCAGGTGGGATCGCTCATCCATCAGGATCAACTGGCAGGAGCATCAGCCACTGGCAGGGGCATCAGCCGTAGCCTACCATGGGCATCATAGCATGTAACGTGGCACAGGGGGTACTCCGCATGGTCTTTGGCCATGGTGCTCTTGGATCAGTTCACTCACACGCCATCACACACACACACACACAATCAATATCCACATGCAGCCGCCGCACGTGCACGCACGCACACACACACACAGTTGCTGAGCAGGTGCATTTTTGTAAGGAGGCTGTCCCTTCAGGTCTCCAGGCAGGGCCTAATAATTTATCTCCTCAGAAGAAGCACCTCAGGCCATTCAACACGGGGGGTGGAGCCCAACAATCCAAGAATAGTCAAAAGTGATTAGCGACTTTAGTCAAGTAAGAAAACAAGTAAGAAAAGTAGTCTTTAAGTTAAACCACTCAAGGCAAAACCTGTTCAGCAGAGAAATGCCAAATGCAAACTAAGGGTACTGCAATATAACAACACCGGATCTGCGAGATATCTTCCAAATGTAAGCAAGACGACAGGTCTCAAAGAAATGGTTCACGCCGTCCACGTCTACTTTTACTCTCGTGTTATCACATTTCACTGGGCCATTAGAGAGTCCATGGGTGGGCTGGGGAAAGATGGGGTTGAGGGGGGAGGGGAGGGGAGAGAGTCCAAACCCACCCACCCACTTGTCAATCATGCCAACCAAACGTATGGGATCTACGATTATATTTGACTCTATTTGACAATAACCTGTGTGTGTTTAGGGTTAGGTGCAGCTGTTCTTTATTATGGGTAGAGATATATGTTATATGCTGCACTGAAGCACTGGGTGACTGCAGGACAGAGTAAAACACCTGACCTCATCTTTACAGAACAGTTGGTCTTGTCAGTAGAGTTGCAGGGCATGGCAACTCTATCCACCTGCTATAAAACCCAACAACGTACAATCAAATGCATTACATTGCACAACAGTGGAAGCGTAGATGAATTGTCAAAATGTAGATTCTCAATATATATAAAAAATAAGATCTTGAAAATGTTTAAATTGAGCTCAAGATGAAATGGCTCAACATATTCTCCCTTACAAACAGCAGGGAGTTCCTGGATTACATTTCATGCCCACTTTCCCCTCTATAAATATCTAGCATGCTCAGCAAATTCTGAACATGCAACAGAGCCCTCACTACTCATCAAATAAGTTGTCGATTGGTTTGAACATGGCCTGTACTACGTTGCACAGCACAAGTACCCACTTCACAAAACGCAAGTGGCCAAACTCACCTGCCATCAAGTGAGACATGTTGGCGGCAGTTCCCTAGCGCGATGGCTTTCTGAGGACTGGGCTGGACACAAGCGCTGCCGGTCAGGCGCGGAGACGAGACAGCGGGGAAGTGTGGAGCGCGGCATCTCTCCAGTGCAATATGAAGCGCGTGGCCCAGCCCGCTGTAACAAGACACGGGGCCACTAGTGGCTGGTAGGCAGGCAAGCAGGCAGCCTCCATGGCTCTGCACAGCACAGCAGGGCCAGGAGATCCTTGTGACCGTGACTATTTTAAGGCCAGGCCTGCCATCACCATCACCACCACCACCACCACCATCACCTCACACCAGCACACCACATCAGGGCTCACCTCTCACATGCACTGTGCCAAGGGAAAAGTGGGGAGTTAAGACATACAAAAAAAGAGAATTACTCAAAAGCATGGAGACTTAACAGAGGAATCACAGCAGGGGTGTATACAGAAACAACTGACCTAGGCAACTTTTTTTCTTTTATCTTGTACACTGCTTCTTTACGAGAACATTTTACATTAAGAGTTACCATTGCTACTCAGCTTACATCTGCTTTTTGAAATGGGCAGTAGTGACTATGCAAAGCAAGTGGTTTAGTAGTCCATTTTCTAGTCCCCCTCACTTGGATTCATGTATTGTGAAGAATGTCACTACAAACGTTGTAGTACAAAATGCAAGTTGACTTAATACATTAAAAAAAACAGTTGATTTTCTGGAACTCCAAAACATAACTCTACTTTCTACCTTTGTCTGATACATGGCTAGTTTCACACTCATGCCACTGCAAATAAGACAAAAGTACAACAAAGATGAGTCAGAATTAATTTACTGAAAACAAAAAGGCACATTATATCCTAATATTTTTTTTACATATAAAATCAAGTTGACAGGATGCAATCATTTCTCATCCAGTGCAAAAGGCACAGGCAAACCCACATTAAGCATCTCTACATTTCCAGATGCTTCTGTTGCCAACAACTGTGAGTAGAATACCAATTCTTAAGAGTTTGGCAACATTCTGTTGCATACAATTGTGTGTAGAACTCCAATTCTAAAGAATCTGGCAACATTCTGGCTTGTTTCAACTCATATAGTTCCATAAATGCACAGTGTGGAAAACATTATAAAATTGCAAACTAAAATGAAAGTCATGATTGAGAAAAGAAATTCTTGAGACAATTAGCAACTGCACCATTACATTAATGTGTGTGTGTGTGTGTGTGTGTGTGTGTGTCCTGTCAGACACATACAAGTCACACAGGCTACAGCACTAGGTTAAGAAATGTTTGACATTTTTTGGTCATTCCATTTGGGGCTCTGGTGTTGCCTTGAAGTGTCATTTGAAACAATCTCTGTTGATGGCAACTGAAACACAGCACAATATTAGCACTGTAAAATTAAGAAAAAAAAAACATACATGTTGCGCAATACAGGTTCATGATTGCATTGAAATGTTTTGACAGCTACATGGTACTGTTTTGTGAAGGTTAAGATTCCAGTATCCCTCTTGAGTAGGCACATCAAATCAATAAAGGTTTTCATGACTTCCGCTTTCCTCCAAAACATCAGGTCGGAGACATGAACCTGCTTCTGATTTTGCAAACCACCAAAAGTGCTTTTCATTAACAGTTTAGTACTACATGATAAAAAAAATCCATCCGAGAGAAATGTAGGCAGACCAGGGTGAAAAACAAGGACAGACATCTCACTCAGCACAAGGCAAAAAAGAGGAAAAAAGGCACACAAGGGTTGTAGCCAGCATTCACTGAAATGTTTCTTCTGAAGTTCATCCATGTCCCCAAAAATAAAAAAGGTTAAGCCTGCAGAGTTCTGTTGAACAGAACCAAACAGCAGATGCATTCTCATCAACTCAAGAGTCAAGTCTAACAGGATCCTTTCCACTGCCAGGGGTGAGAGAGGAGCAAAGACCTTTTCAGACCGTAGGTAGATGAGACATGATCACTGGCAGCTGTGGGTTCAGGTATGCAGGCAGGCATGCATGCGCTGTGACACACACCAGCCAACACACTCCAAAATGTTTTTTTTTCTTTTGTTTTTTTTTCCTGAGCTTCAACACAAAATAAAACAAAATAAAAAAATCCCAGGAGAGAATGCTGAATCCCCTCAAACACACATGCAATAAGAGACACTGAGCGGAAACTGACTGGTCAGCAGTGCACTGACCTCCCATCTCCTCTCCCAAGTAGAGCGAAGAAGGCACTGGCCACCAGAACGCTGCACTGGCCATGGTAGACCAGCAGGGGGCCTCACCAAGGACACCATTTGTTTTTACATCAAAGGAAACAGTCCTCATGTGTTTGGGTGAACCGACTTGCCATCCACACACATTTTTTTTTCCAGGAAAAAAAAAATGAAAACACAAAACCAAAAATAAACCAAAAATCAAAAGAGGGAAAGGTGCGTGGTCAGACCACCTGCCCCAGTGCAGTGCCCTTGCTTGTTACATGGCCGAGAGGTCAGATGATTGACTTGGTCCAGATCACATGACAGCACAGGAGAGTCCCAGACAGCCCTGCTTGCGGTCCTCCCTGCTGTTGATCTTCTTCATGCGGTAGTGGCGGATCTCTCGCACCAGCGTGTAAAAGGCATCCTCCACGCCCTTCACAAAGACAACAAGGACACAGGTTAGTACACACTACAGCGCATCAGTGTTCAGTCACCATAGCCAAAACAGTTTGGCCCTGTCCCATTGCCACCACTTCCACTAGTTTTTGCACCCCACTATTCACTTCTCCCCCTTGAATCAGAGTGTGGGACTTTCATTTAGGAGATAAGAGACTTTCCATTGGGAACTTTGTTTTACAATATGTTCTGGTTCCTTAGAAACTAACTGTTGACTCCTGAAACAGCAACTCCACAGAAAACGCAAGTAAACTTGCAATTGTTTACTATAGAGCTGTAAAAAAGGGTAAAATGATAGCCATGGTGTAGATGTAGTAGAAGTCCAATTCCCCCCTTCCCCAATATCTACCTTTAGCTCATCACCCAAAACACCACCATAGTTCAAGTAAAGATCACTGAATGGTAAGCCCGTCTGTGATTCCATTTAATTTTGCAATCAAGACAGCCAAACTGACAAAGTACTCTCAGTTCTTTCTAATCCAGAAAAATATGACCCTTACGGCAGGCAACTTGAGTAAGTGGTTGTATTGATTGAAACTGCACCCAGTAATACAAGATAGGGAATTTGATAGATGCCCCCCATTTGCACAACAGGCAGACAGGGTACCATAATGATATACTGTAGTGCTCATCAGCTGTGGGGGAAATCAGATCTTTTTATAACATTACATTACACTTGGCTGACACTTCAATCTAAAGCGCCTTACAGCTGTCAGAGTATGGTTACAGTCCCTTGAGCAGGGGTGGGGAACCTTCTTCATTCGAAGGGCCACTTCAAATTCCTCCATACTAGTATGAACACAAACCAGGATTTCCCCCTGCACTTTAGGCCTGTCTTGAAGGCGGCCCCCTTTCCAACAGACCCCACCTTCTCTACACCAGCTGAAATATAACTTAATTGCATTGCAAATTTAAGGTTTCTTTACAAAACATGTCATATTTGATGTGAAGCTGCATAACAGTAAAATAATATCGGGGGCCAGATAAGATGGCCTCAAGGGCTGTAAACGACCCTCGAGAGATAGGTTCCCCAGCACTGCCCTAGAGCAATATGGGGTTAGGTGATTTTCTAATGGACACTGCATCCAAAACCCATGGATGAAGGTGCCGATAAGAGTGAGATTCAAACCTGCAAGCCCTCTCATCTACAGACCAACTCCCAAACCCTTGAGGCATGCCTGCCCAGATCCAAAGGCTGTTCAGAGCTTCTTAGAAAATAGTTTTCACACAAGACAAGCCACTGCAAGTCGAGCAGCAGTGATTACTGTTTGAGTTGGCAACATTGTCGACAGTACGTGGAGCTTACTGACAGGTTGATTGCAATTACGTCCAAATCATCCTCTGCGGTTGAAATTGCAACCAAGTCAAGCATGAGGTAGGCATATTCCATCTGAAGATCCTGAACTTGCAAAAAAAAAAATTCCACACACTGTGCTGTAGCTTGCCCTTCTGTGTCCAAAGGACGCTATAGTCAAGCAGAAAATATACTGCCATACAAAGGCAAAGTGCAGTAACTAGGCCAACATTGAATCCGAAAAAAAAATACTTTCAAAGCCTTGGTATTTGAATATTGTGGTTACTACAAGTTTAAAATGAGACACATTTGGACCATAAGGCTTTGTCACAATATAAAAGAGGTGTTATGAAGAGCATTTTCAGTCTAAACTCAATTTTGACAAAATATGTAGTTACTGCATTTTGCCTTTGCCTTCTTCACAACCAAACCCTCACCCAACTAGATCAACTCATAACTTAACTTTGTCATGGTACTCGGCACTACCCAGCACATTGCTGTAATAATTCTGTATTGCTGTAAATTGAGTATGTTGCCGTGTATGAGAAAATAAAATAAGGTGTATGATTAATTTTGACACTCCACTATGTTCAGTGTGGCATGATAGAATGACATGGGAAGTCTGTGGTGTCTGTTGAGTGGCAGTGTACTTCAGTACATCGTGACTTGCAGGATGGTTAACTGTACATACTGTAATATACTGTAACCCTAACAGGGGAGGTCTCGCCTTACTTGTCTGGTCTTGGCTGAGGTCTCGACAAACTCGATGCCGTAGCTCCTGGCGAGCTCCTGTGCCTGCTTTGTGTCCACAGTCCTGGCCAGGTCACATTTATTACCCACAAGCACCATGGGCACCTCATCAGAGTCCTTCACCCGCTTGATCTGTTCTCTGAGGACACAAGGAAAACACATACAAATATTATATTTTAAATCACATATCAAATAGCTCATCAAAATACACAAAGTGGCGTAACATGGCCTGTAGGTAAGTGGATATGTTAGTGCATGCAGTGCGCATACGCTGAATGTGTTGACTAAGCACCATAACAGACAGTGATGAGAATACCGTTCGTTGTGCAATTAACTGTTGGTAACCCCACAAACGATGCAATGATGGGCTGGCTCCTATGTACTGCACATGATAATCCTACATAGGCACTGTTTAAACCAGCGAATGGTCACAAAGGTGTGATATTAATAGTGACTATTAAAACCGATGGCACTTGACTGGCATATGGCAAATGGAATAGCTCATTTAATGATGTATAAAAGGTCAAGGAGACAAATCGTAAAACAATGAATGCAGAGCGAATGAATGCAAGCTTACGCTGCTTGATTCCTCATCATGTACTATAAGTCTAAGCAGTCTGATGGCAAGATGTTGGCTACCGTAATTGCATTTTTGAGGCATACTTGAGTTGGTTCAATGGAGTAAAAAGCATACTGTTGACAACATATAATTTGAGGTATACCAGCAAGGAATGCAAGCAAGAAGAAAATGAGCCATAATTTGCCTCTTCAGTGAAAACACTGATTAAAAAATGAGCACTGCTTTCAAAGAGTGATGAAAACCCTGACACATTAACGATGCCTTTAAGATGCCTGACAACACCGGCACACTGCATGCATGTTGGCCCCTCACCTGTACAGATGCACATCGGCAAAGGACTTGCTGTTGTTGATGGCGAATACGCAGAGGAAGCCCTCCCCTGTCCTCATGTATTGGTCCCTCATGGCGCTGTACTCCTCTTGACCCGCCGTGTCCAAGATGTCCAGAAGACACGTCTCCCCATCGATCACCACCTGCTTCCTATACGAGTCCTGATTGCAATGAGAAAAGAAAAAAAGGTGAAATAGGATAATAAATTCTGATGTTTTGTTGTTGGTGTGTGTATGTGCATGTTTTCTCTCTGCTTCCTGTATGAATTCTTTTCTCACCGCAGGGATGTTTTTGCTTTTTGTAGTCGGTCTACATGGGTGCATGCACACGTGTGTCTCCGGTGGCGAGCAGGACTCGAAGAGGTTGTCAACAAGACAAAGTTGATGTAACTTAAGTTGTGTTAACTGGGTAGACGCCAAAGTTGAAGTTGTGCATTTTAGGGCTGTTCTGCTCATCTTAAACAGCATGTTGCTGTTAGCGCGGCGCGTGTACGAATGAGTGAGTGGGTGAGTGAGTGTGCATGCATGCGCATTACCTCAATCGTCGGGTCGTACTCATCCACGAAGTGATTCTGGATCAGCTGAATGGTGAGTGCACTCTTGCCAACGCCGCCAGCACCCACTACCACCAACTTATACTCAGTCATCTTAAACTTCTTGGCTCGTCTTTGGGATATACACAGATGAACGAACACACACAGACACACACACACAGACAGAAAGAGAGACAAATAATTTGCATGGAATAATTGATGCTACAACAATACACCCATGCATACATGAAGTATTTATCCTTATCTCATCTATGAAGCATCATATGAAGCAAATATGAACTTAAAGGGACAGTTTGGTCAATTTCAACATGCAGTTGTAATGCTCACACTACCCTGGACTTGTCAGTGCCTGAGATTTTTTTTTTCTTCTTCTTCAGCCGTTTCCGAGATCCTGGTCATTGTAATGGGGGCAGCTCTTTGTTTACATTTCAAAAAAACATTTTTATTTATTCCCAAAAACATTCAAAAGGTTATAAAACATCAGCAGACAACTAGCAAACAGCAGTACCTTTTGGGAAAATATTTGGAGTTGGCCTATGTTTCATTTTTTAAAAATGTAAACAAACGCTGCCCCCATTAGAATTCCTCATATCTCGGAAAGGGCTGAGCCGAAAAATGTGGCATCACCAGGTACTGACAAGTCAAGGGCAGCGTGAGCAATACAACTGCATGTTGAAATTGACCAAACTGTCCCTTTAATGCTCGGTAGATATGCGAAGCTAGTCAACCTAGAATTGTTTGAGGTTTGAATCAATTGGCTCATTAATGCATGAATACGAAACGGTTATAAAGAGGAATGTTCCATACCACATTTAAATGTGTGCACCTCTGCACTTTGCTTTTCTGTTCCATTAACACCTTCAATGAACATCACTCTGACACTTCACAATGTTACATACCAGGCCATCAACTCGTTTAAAAAGAGATCATACAGCACCAGCCAAAAATAGGGCTGACAACTGCACAAATACAAGCCTTGAAACCAGACATGTTTAAATGTTTCACATTTAAAGTCAAAGCCAATTTCCAATGCCTATGATCATTCGAAAGGTTAATTTCAATCCCTTGTGTCTTCAGAATTCACACGATACTTTGTGTGCATTTCTGTTAGCCATTACTGCCTCTTAGTGGTGTTTGCAATTGAGGGAATGGGACTGTCTGCCAGTGAGCATACTTGTCCTGGTGTCCATCCACATCTGTCTAGCAAATCATGGTTATATATACACAAATGTCTGACTGAGGTTTTCTTTTCCTTGCTGCTCCCCATATCAACTGTTTTACGCATGGTGGTATTCAATACACAGCAGGCAGCAACCAGCATTCTACATGTTGCAGAAAAGCCCCATCTCACTCAATAAACAACAACCACAAATACCTTTTTGAAAAATAGATTTTTGTTTTTTTAAGTCTTTATTTAGACAGGGCAGTTTGACACTTTCACTAGTTGCAGGTCCTATTAAAAAAAGAAAACACTGCACTCAAAAGTCTGTCTGTCTGTGTGCGTGTCTAGAGTGCTCTTGGGGTTTCCATCACTTTATCGATGTGGATAGCATGTCCCAAGTGGCCTATGGGGAATGCCATCTTTAAATGTCAGAGGAGGGCTCAGAGGACAGAGCGTAAGGGAGATGGGAGTAAAGAAGATGAGCAGGGAGGGGGCTCTGGCTGGCACTCACTTACTCGCTGCCAGGTGCACACACTGCACTTTCTATTTAGCCGGCCAGACAAAACAGACATTTTGTGAAAATGTCGCCTGTATGTGAGGTGCAATTTCAAATATATTCTTCTCAATGCTCTGAGGAAGAGAATAGAAGTGCAAATGTGTATGCCGAATGAATGTATAAAATGAGCTTTAAGTCCCCAGATGGCATAACAGAAGCAAACAAGACAAAATTGTTGCCACGTTTACAGTTTTTCTCGATTGGTTTGGCTAATTTCTCAAAGCTGAGATGACATTCTCAAAACAACACGGACAAATCTCCAAACCAACTTACTATTTCCCACAACAGAATGGCATTTTTCATTGCTTTCATCAAATTTCAAATGCTTTGTACATGTCTCAAATGTTTAGTACATCTCGGCAGATGGCTATATACAAGTACCCTACAGTTGACACATTGAGCATACATTTAGCACATTTTCCAAATAAATTGACCTGTCTTATCTAAACGAATTAGACAATTCTCAGTGTAATGGTTGCCCTCTCCAAAACATGTCAGCATGATTTCATTGTGTGAGTCATCATATGCAAAGTAGTCTACACAATTGTCAAAATAGTCAAGGACATAATATTTTAAGAATTTCTTAACTGTAAACAGTAAATTCATGACAGTGTTCAACAGGCCAGATGGTATTGTAACTTTACTAGTTTGTAGAAAACATTTTTACAACCGTGTATACTACAGTTTCCTCTGTTATTTGGCTAATTTCTTGACATTTTTTCAAACAGCATTCTGTGGAAGGAATTTAGTTTTGACACAAGGGTAAACTGTTTTTGGAGTGATATAAGCAAGTGATGAAGATTCATGGCGTTATGCTGAACCATCCAGTTTATTTTGACAGAATGACTAAATGAATGCAAATGAGCCAAACCAATTGAGAAGGATATATGCCATTTTTATGGTACTGACTATTTCTGTGGGAGAAGGTTTAGTGCTGATGTAAGAATGAGCTGTTTTGGGAGGTATATGACATTTTGCTAGTTATCTGAACTGTTGTGCAGAAGTGTAAGAATGTTTAGCCAAGCGACCCAAAATTTATAGAAATGTCATCTCGGTTTCAAGAAATTAGCCAAACCAATCGAGAAAAACTGTAAACTTCCAACTCTTTAAAAATGCAAACATTCAAACTGCATCTCCACCTAAATGCAACCTCCAAATACCGCAAAAATGCGAAATGAGGGCAGTCAGCAAAAAGGAAAACATGAAGGCGCTCAGTTGCACATTACAAATGTGCACGGATAAGTGTGCAACTCTAGTGCTCTATTGAGTGGTTGAGGTGGGCATGAGGGGAGGAGTGTCAACCCAGCACGGAGTAGGAACCATGCCAGGGGTCTCCCTCCACCCTTTGTCCCCCTCTCCCTCCCTCTCTGGTTCTCCCTCCAGCCCCAGGTAATAAATCACACATTAACAGGTTCAGAGTTGTCACACCATGGCCTGACAATGTCACATACAAAATAAAGTATTGGCATCAGCAAATATGGAATCATTTTGGAAATGTTCACATTTTAGCATGCGTCACGCACTGCTCATCCCAAGGTGTGAGGATTTCATGAGCATAATGTGAAACTTTCCAAATGGTTAGTTTAAACAAACTTTATTAGAATTTTGCATAATGGGAGAGGTGGATATTAATTTGATAGCCAATTTAACTTCTGAAGCCGGTCGTAAAGTCGTAACTGCATCATTGGAATCAAGTCAGCTCTATTGTGGTTGCAGGATGCATATAAGTAGAGCTTTACATTAAAGTGAAAGTACAGGATTTTGCACCCCCTTGTGGACCATCCCGCAAAACTAAAGTAAGTATACGAGTCCCTGCAGACTTGGACAAACTGACAGCTTAAGCTATTTGCAATATTTCCTGTTAACTCATTAACACACTTTGTTTCATATGGAACCAACTAAACTCAATATGGTTTTGAGCAGCGCGTGCCAAATGGAACTTACGGTATCTGCAAACATTTGCACATTGTGTAACCTGATATTGATAAACAACGCTGACAGCCCGTGTCTCCACAGATGTTCAGCTAAGTCCAATGTGAGGCACATTGTAAACAGCAGTAGTTCTAAGTTGACAATATGACACATTAAATAAAGTTGCTTGACTTGTCATCTAATGCCAAGATGTAGTCATCGAGACAGAATAAGTGCAGCATCAAACCAACAGGTACCAATTTCTCGCGACACTCATTCTCGTGAACTATGCAACTATGCATAAAATTACGGTCGAATTTCATTTTATGGAGGTTAAAAAAAATAACACAGAAGTTTGTTTGCAACGACAGCCAGGCAGGGTCATATCCACTGCTTGCTAAAGGGTTAGCTAAAGGGGCTAATACCCGGCCAAGGCTTGAGGTTTTTTGGTCCAACGTCACACAAAAAAGTAGTATTTAATTAACGACAGTAAATGTATATTACAATATCAATGTATGACTTGTTAATAAGCAATATTTCTACATAATCGGGAGGGCCATGTTCCACACAGCAAGCCAATTGAGTGAGGAAAGGGGTCGGCAAACTCACCTCGTCGTCCCTCTTCAACGTAACTAGCAAGCTAGCTAGCGAGCTAACTAGCCTGGCACAAATTAGCTGAAAGTGGCTGGGAGAGGCGAAAAGAGATTTCACGAAAACAAACCATGTATGTCAATAAAACTATAAAGAACGATATGTGAAGTACAAAGACAAGTCAAAACAGATGACCTGTAAAGGTTAGATACAGTGTATATCTCGTTTGCTAACTAGGACAGTCTGGTCACTTCTGACTTGTTTCGATTAACTTCCTGGCAGCTCTCACAGACACACCCAGGCTTGTTCATCAGCGTCAGCATTGACACAGCACGTCACACACCTCTCTAGAACTACATTAGAAAAAAAAAAATACTCAGTCACTTTTGGTAAAGTAAATATGAATGTGAGGGAATCATGGTCCCAAAATGTAGGTATTTTACTGAAATCACCTCGACTTGCATTCACGCCGATGATGACCATTTTATTGTTATATATACAAAAAATGTAATGTGTTTGGTATTAAATTGGTAACACAATTAAAAGTTTAGAGTAACAGTAAATTATGCATATGGCCTACTGAGCAGGACCGCGTGTGGAATGGTTGCAACAACTTTGCAGGCTGCGATTCGCCAAGATAATGATCATGTCCTCTGAGGAAGAAATGGGAAAACACCCACACTTAAAATAAATATTGGCGACATTGCTTCGAGGGATGACAAAGTGGAGCAGTTCATCACCAATGCAGCTGTAGTGTGTACAGTGCGCTAGCAGGCTACATAAAGGTAAGAATTTCCGAACTAATGCCCAACCATGAATATTTGTGGACTTGAGCACATACTATTTTTGAATTTTGACAAATTACGCATATTTAATTTCTAACGGACATGGTAAAACAGAACACAGGATTTACGCACAATTTTACGCATGCTTTTACGCATTTTACCAAGTGCGATATTGTAAGGGCAATGAGTGTATAATAAGCTATCAATATTAGATGAATGCATTTATAAATTCAATGTATTTTTATATCGTTTTAAAGTTGTTAAAGTGTAGTTGTTTGCCTCAGAAGTTCAACTTACTTCGATGTCTTTTAGATTTAAAAAATAAAAGGATGTATGTTTATATGATTGTTCATTCATACTTGATTCGATAGGCTGTTGAAAATATTTGTTAAAAAACTAAAGGAATACAGTTGTAGGCCTACAGAAGGAAAAAATGTCAGTGCCAGCACCATATCTGATAAGACTAATTACAGTTAAATGAGGGGAATTTGTCTCAAGCATTTCCCTAGTACAGGAGATAGCAGTGCTCCGGCCAACATCAAACCTCAATATCCAGTCTTCAGACAAAAAAACCCCTTTTCGTCAAGATTACATAGAAATGTTGCTATATTTTTTAAGAATGTTGTTATTATCTGGAGTACAGCTTCATGTTGATATCATTCTTACAGGATTTGGAAAACCATATGTTTGGTGTGGTTGTATTTACTGATCTTTATGTTTTAAAAGATACATGGTAACATGTTTATTATTATTTCAGAATGGAGGTAAAAGTTTTAGTGGAGGGAATTCCACGTGTGGTCTGTGGGGTCACAGAACAAACAACATGCCAAGAGGTAGTCATTGCTTTGGCCCAATCTCTGGGTAAGTGCTCACAGATAATGTCTTGCTTCACTTTGGTTTGTCGGGGGAATAAAAGTCTGCTGCTGTACCCTGCAACGCACAAGACTACTCCTACTGTTTGAATAGTTATATGCATTATGTGTATATGTATATTCTGCATGTACGTATACTACTTGACACCTTAATTCTCCCTTGAGATTAATAAATGACACTCTGCTCTACTCTACTACTTGTAATCAGCTGTTTAGCCCTTTAGTCTTACAAGTCACTATTGCAGCTGCTGTGATGATTATGTGCATAGTCTAACTTTAAGAATCTGCTCTGGTGTCTCCCCCCCCCTTTCCAGGCCGCACAGGCCGCTACACGCTGAAGGAGAAGTTCAAGGAGTATGAGCGCAATGTGACTCCAGAAGAGCACCTCCTGGAGGCCTTGGGGAAGTACGGCGAGCAAGCACGGGAGGTTCAGCTGGCTCTGCACCACAACGGGCCTACCCACAGCACAGAAGATGAGGCACCCCCAGGCACAGACACCGTCCGACTGAGGGGACCCCGCTACCAGAGCGGAGGAGGTGGAGGAGGCCAGCTGAGGCGTGCCCACGGTCACCGTGGCAGCGAGGGTAAGAACCTCAACCTTAACCGACAGAGCCTCCCTCCTCTTTCCCGCCTGAAGTTCCAGTCAGAGCCCATCCCAGAGGAGACCAGGAAGCCCAAGAGGAAGTCCCTAACCCTGATGGAGGAGGCCTGGGGATGGCTGGAGAGCCTGGGCCGTGGCAGCAGACAGCAGTCCAGCCCCAGAGACAGAACCAGGGTTGGCAAGGAGGACCACAAGGGTGCCATCACCACCACCATCACAAGTGAACACAGGGTAAACAGACTCTCTCAAAGCCTCTCTGATCAACCTACACAGGTGGCTGCTCTTCCACCTTTGCCGCCAGGGAGGAACAGAAGAGACAAGGGTCAGGCTATTGAGGTACCAAGGGTCATCGGTTGCCTGGGGAGCTTTGCAAGAGATGATGATCAGGAGGATGGAGATGAGAAGAAAATGCGAGCAGATATCAAAGTGCAAAGGAACAAGAGGAAAGATTCTCTGCAGCAGCAGCAGCATGCTAACTTGCCCTTCCTGAGGGTGGAGGACCTTCACGTGAGGGCCAGCAGGGAAGTCGAAGAGCAGAAGGAGGAACTGAGGGCGCTCATCCTTCACCAACAGTCCAGCCTCGTGGATCTACAGTCACGGATCAACACGTCGGACGACGAGATCTGCACGTTGATGGACCAGCAGAGTAAACGCCAGACGAACCAGGAGAAGACTCAAACTCAGACTCCAGCCCATATATACACGTTGGAGGAGGCCGAGCAGCTGGCCTTCTGGGAGAACGAGCTGAGGGACGAGGAGGGCTTCGAGAGGGACCTCCAGCAGCAGTTTCTGGAACTGAAGGAGAAGGCAGGCGAGTGCAAGGCATCGCTGCAGGAGTACCAACGCAGGCTGGAGGAGCTCGACCTCAGCTCGAGCCTGGCGACTCTCTTCCCCAAACGAGATCCCAGAGACACAGGCAAAGAGGCAGAGACAGAAAGGCAGACAGCAAAAGCCAGACTGGAAACACCAAGCACTGGTGGCATGGCACCCCACACTGCAACTCGGCCTTCAGTGCAGAAAAGAGAGCTGTTTGAGAATGCAGGGGCAAGACAGAGTAGAACGGGCAGTTTAAACAAAACACCAAGCATCGGTGCAGCACACAGCATAACCCGGACTCCAGCCCAAAACAGAGAACTGTTTGAAAGCTTGGGTGCAAGACAGAGTGGTGCCAGCACCTCAGGCAGGCAGCGAGGGGGTGCAGCTAGTGCAAAGCTTCCTCGAATGTTTGTAGCTCCAGTTCAGTCATCGTCAGCGGTGGCGGAAGGGGACGCCAGGATGAGTGACAGGAGGCAGCTGAGGGAGTGGTGGGCGCGCTGGTCAGCTGGCCAGGCAGCATCCAGGTCTGAGGAGGGGAGCAAAACTCAAGCTGTCCACCGCTCTGAGATAACCATACACCTCAGTGGCACCAGAGTCTGAGGAGACTACAAATAGATGCTCAAATGGTTCCACTTTTCGGACTGAATTTCTGTTCAGACTGCCTGAGAAACATAGTATGCTCTGGTAATATTTGCCATTGGGCTGTGATTTTGGATATGACAAAAATGAATCACTGCAATAACATCACTTAATGTGAGTCTAAAAAGAGTCCAGCCCATTCTTAAGTCTGAGATTATTTCAATGACTTAATTTCATTGCATTCACATGCTGTTTGTAGTTAAGACCGTATTAATTCACACAAGAGCAGGGTGGGACAGTAGCGAGACGACAGGTCTTTCTGCTTAGTTTCGGCCAGTGTGTTCTACTCATCCTCTAACACTGACAGTGTCGGCATGCGCGGCCAGTCCAGTTCAAAATCAGAGCGGAGCCGGCCCCTGTGCCGCTACTGCCCAACTACCGCCGGTTGGTGGAAGGACAGATCTGTTTCCATGTATTTGACACCGCCGGTAAGAATCGCTTCCGTCCCACGACGCTTCACCACTCTGGTGTGAATTAGGCCTGAGGCATTATGCGGGTCAGATGTATAAATTGAACAGTGTGTCGTTGAAGTTGTTACAGTATTTCAAAATAGGGACTCAACCAAAAGGTACTGTATATACAGAATCCATCTTGAAATGCAGGAAGGAACTGATACAGCAGGCAATTGGTGTATTTTAGTGATGTAAAAACACATTTTTCCAAGTATATCATTACAAATGTCTTATTCTTCCTCTTTAAAAAAATAAAATAGAACATTCAGTTCAATGTGGTTTAGTTTTTGTTTTTTTTTTTAAATAGAAAAGACAAGGCAACAGCATTCATTTTCATAAAACGTTTATTTCAATTTTGTTTTTCATTCAAGACCATTAACAAAAGTATATAGGGAGAAACCCCATATGCAGTTAAGCTGGAGCTCAACATTCTCCAGCTTAAATTCAACTTGACAGTCGGACAGCCCCACGTGTCTTCTGAAGCACAGCAAAGCCCCACCGCTGGCTCTAACACCACACTAATCGAAACCCTTAGGATTTTTGTGTATTTGCTATATGATCTTCAGTCACCCATTCCTTTCCATTTTTTCCTCACTCATCTTAGTCATATTTTGATGTTTTTAATCTCCCACTAAGCGAAAGCACACATTACATACAGTATAGTTTTTTTTAAACCAACCAGAGTGCATACTTGTATTATTTCTACTGGAAACAGAAGCCATCCTATGATTGATTTTTTTTGTCCTAGGTTTTTTCTTTTTTTGGCGGTTGGCTGGGGTTTGAGGATATCTAATTTTTTTGTTTCATTTATTTTAGGCACCTTAATCTTACTGTAGTTTTTTTTCTTTTCATAAGCAGACATTTGAGTTTAAATAGAACAGAGAAAGCAAAAGATGTGCAAAGAAAAAAAAAACAGTACACTGTATAAAAGTAGTGATGAGTAACTGATGCCATTTGGAATTCTGCACCTGGGAAAGGAAGGTGTGGAACCGGGAAGCCTGGGAATACCTAAAGGCATCAAAAACAGATTCCGGAAAAATCCAACCAGGAAAGAAAAAAAAAAAGAAAAAAAAGAGAGAAAGAAACTCAAACCAAACTTAAAATGGAAATAAGAGCGGTGGAGAGAAGAAAAAGAAACATAATAAAATAATAAATCAAAAACAAATCATTCACATTGTTTACAAAACAACAAAACATGAGCATTGACCTCATGACACAGTGTTTCTAGGTCCGGGGTCAAAGTTCGCGAGGATCAAAAAGGAGGGGGTGTGTTAAAAACTGCTCTAAAAACCGAGCAGGGAGAAGGAGGCTTCCTATGCATAGAATCTCACACACAATCAGTTTGCTTTGATTGATCTATGAACAACACCCAAACATGGGGAAGGTTAGTTACAGGTGAAAAAAAGAGGTGGGGGGGGGGAGAAATGTATAGAAAAAAAGGAAAATAAAGAGACAAAGAAAAGGAGAAAAAAAGATGGAGAGAGATGATTCTATGGTTTTATCAAATGCACGCACGCACACACACACGCACACACACACACACAAGCAACGTGCGCCCACAAACGCACATAAAACTGACAGGCTTTTTTTTTTTAGAGCAGGTGCAGATTTCCACACATGGAATCAAAAGATGAGATTATGTTGAGAAGAACACATCACCAGAGGGGACCAAGATCATCCAGAAATCACAGAGGGAGCACAACCCCATGCAGAACACTTTGCTTTTTTTTCCTTTCGCTCAATCTCACGCTCACTCACTCATTCGTTCTTTCATCCAATCTTATTTTTTGTTTGTTTCTCATGAGATGGGTCTACCCACCCATCCATGTTTACACAGCCCCCCTCTCTCACTGACATTTCTAAAACATCACACCCAGAATTCAAAACGCACACACACACACGCACTTTGCGCGTAGACAGACAGACGACACAGAAACACACACACACAGACATTTTTGAACGCACTCACGCACACACACACACTTTTGCGCACACTCTTACACAGACAGACAGACACACCCACACATGCGCGCACGCACCCACACACAACTGAACACCCCCATTAGAGCACAGTAATAAGCTCTGCAGTTTGCTAGTAGACCACACTTATGCCAGGAGTGGCAAAGGGAAGGAGCGGGAAGGAGAAAGGGGAGCGGGGAGAGAGGGGCATACAATGAGAGAGCTTGGGCTGCAATGACAGGACAGGAAGAGGTGTTATGCATGCCAATAATATGTCAAAACATCTGTAGTGTCAGAGTGTGTGTGTGTGTGTGTGTGTGTGTGTGTGTGTCTGTGGCGAAAGGGAACTTTTTGCGTGCATGGGTGTGTTGGCATGAGTATGTAGGCATGTGCATTGGTGTAAGAAGGGGAGAGAGGGGTAACGTACAGACACTATATTCTATAAATGACTGCCAACCCATATCCTGCCCGTAGCCTGAATTGCTCCTCTCCTACACTATTGGTGGGAAGGGGTGAACTGGAGGGGAAAGAGGGTTTACGGGTAGGGGATTTGGGGGGGTGAGGAGAGGTGAACAGTCCTCAGTCAATGACTCCAGGCTGACGGGCCTTCCTCTCAATGCTGAAGCCCTGGGGAGGGGAGAGAAAGAGCAGGTTAACGACGCAGTTACAGGTGCATCATCTGAGACGATAAGGTGGGATTCATGAAGTTGTACAGACCCACCACCAGAGTGCTGACAAGAGCACAGCAAGAATATTTGGATTTTAAGAAATTTAGCTTTTTTTTCCTGTCCTGTGTGAGGCAAAACAAAAGTTGACATGTGACCAAATCATTCAGGTGTGTATGTGTGTTACCTTTGAGTTGTCGGGTCCACGGGGTTGTCTGACGATGACGAGACGTGGGGCGCTGGCGTCATCCAGGGTGATGCTCTTCAGACGGTTCACCAGGCGCTCAGGGCGGGGAGTGGCCACCGGCTTAGGACCCTCGCTGTGAGCACAGAGAAGAGACAGGTCAGATTAATAGCCAATACACTGTAACACCCACCAATATAATAACTTCCCACCAATGTAATAACCCTGCCCACGTAATAAAAAAGTGTGCATTTCAAACGTAATAGCCCGGCCAGGAAGCTGTGTATTACGTTGGCTGGAGGCAAGAATTATTACGTTGGCAGGAAGTTATTACGTTGGCCGGGCTATTACATTTGAAATGCACACTTTTTTTATTACGTTGACAGGGTTATTACGTTGGTGGGTGTTACAATACACGCACAACAACCAGAGCCCTCTATAACAGGAGAGTTCATAACCAGGGTACTGGAAGAAGACTTGCCAATGTAGATTGAAAGAGAGCCCAGGTTTTCTGGGTAATTTAGTCTGGTTTATCAGGCTAGGTAATTACCACAAATCCATGTCCTAGCAATCATTATTATCATTTTATTTATGATTCATTTGTAAAACTGCTGAATAAATAAAATTTGCAAAATAAGACCAATTTTAGGATACAGCCTATACGACACCCTGTTGTAGAAGTCACTTCCTGCCACTAGCAGAGCACCGTGAGGGTGAGGGAAGAGGGTGGAGTTTTGCCCTGAGCCGCAAAAACATGGACCATAGCGCTCAATGGGATTAGCCTGACTATCCCAGTAGAGGTGTCTGACAACAGCCACCAATTCACATCAGACCTGCTCAACTCATGTTGCATTTCGTTTCTCCTGACTGACAGAGGACTCGGGCAGTCCTCTGAAACCCATAGAGGCATGGTTATACAACATAACCCATCGTTGTACAAAAATGGACAGAGCAACTCTATAGTGGACTACAGTAGATCTGTGATGTGTCCACTTTCTAATGCCTGGTATTTCACACAGTGGAAATGAAGTGAGAGAGAGAGAGAGAGAGAGAGAGAGAGAGAGAGAGAGAGAGAGAGAGAGAGAGAGAGAGAGAGAGAGAGAGAGAGAGAGAGAGAGAGAGAGAGAGAGAGAATTGGCCCATTGTTTCTGGGTTCTACAATTGCAAGGGGGAGGGGGGGAAAATCCCCCTTTAGCCAGACCTAAGGACTGTTCTATTCAGTTCAAGTTCAAGTTCAAGTTCAAGTAGCTTTTATTTGTCCCAGTTGGGCAATTGTTTTGCAGCAGTAGAAGCACACGGGGACACACACACATTTTTAAAAACCTCATAATAGGTAAAGGATAAGAGATTAAAAATAATAAATAGTGCATGAATAAATATATTTTATGTTGTACAGAGTAAGATTTAAAAAGATAAAAGTGCTATGGAGGAGTGAGGTTCACAGTATAAAAGACCTGCCTAAAAGATAAATACATATATAAATGCACACCTGACCTATGGCTATCTGCGCTTCTTAGTGGAATTAAGCAGCTGGATGGCGGAGGGTATAAAAGAGTTATTGTATCTGTTAGTCCGGGCTGGTGGATATTTAAAACGGGAACCAGAGGGTAAAAGTTGAAATTCACTATGCAGGGGATGGGTGTAGTTGTCCAAAATGGCTTCAGCCTTCCTGGTTGCCTGCTCTTTATACAAAACAGTGAAGCTTTTTTGTTGCACACCAGTTGTCTTACTGCTTACATTAATAATCTTAGCTATGGCATTTTTGTTTTTCCCATTGAGAAGGGAATACCAGCAGATGGCATAAAAGGTGAGTATGGTGTGGAGTAAAGTGAGTAACGCTAGGAGTATTATGACATGCCCCTTTAGGCAGACCGGAATCTGGTCATGTTAGGTGCCCATTGCAACCTATTAGGGGTCTTACACACCAAGGCGGTAAAGCGTCGCGGAACGGCAGCGTTTTTTACCGGCGTCGGTGAAAATACATTGAAACCTATCTGTCCTTACACACCAGCCGGCGGTAGTCGAGCGTCAGCGGCGCGGGAGCCGGCTCCGCGCCGCGCTGCATTTGGAAAATAGAACTCGAGCGTATTTTTCACGCCGGCGACCGGCGGTGTCTCATTCAAATGAATGGCAAAGCAGCATGCTAGCTTTGGCTGTGGCTAGGGTTTTGAATAGGACTGGCCGCGCACGCCGACGCTTTCAGTGTGCAAGGCAGAGAAAAGCACGCCGGCCAAAACTAAGCAGAAAGACCGCGTCCGTCCTGCGACCGTTCCGTTCCGCCTTGGTATGTTTTGGCCCTTACATTGGCATATCTCTATATACTTAAAGAATCTCTGGTATGCTTGTTTTACTTTAATGGCATATGTAGAGGTGAAAACTCTGGTCTCCCCCATTTATTACCAAGGATACACACACGCACACCACAGTGTTGTCTGGCCAGTGTGTCACCTCACCTGACTCTGCGCACATTGCAGGCACTGCACTTGCCGGTGCGCTGGTTGAGGATGACAGAGAACTCCACCTCGTCTCCCGTCTGCAGCTCCAGGCCGTCCTGCACCTCCTTCACGTGGAAGAACAGCTTCTTGCTCTCGCCCACCTCGTACGTGATGAAACCAAACTGCAGACAAGGAGTAAAACACAGTCAAAAATCAGAAAAACACAAGAAAAATCCAAATCCAATTTTACTTTAAATATCCACAATGTGAATTGTGAATGGTTTTACTGTTGTGTGGGGGCATCTTAAGTGCAGCCAGACACATTTTTGCCTTGGGACAATTTAATCACACACAAAACACATCAATAAAAAACTGAGCTAAATTAAAACGTTATCCTGTCGAACCTGATCCTTGACGCTCTCCACCAGAGCCCTGCGCTGGGGAACGACATGGCAAGCCATCTTCTGGTCCGTCTGGAGCACAGTGCACAGCTGGAACTTGACCAGCTCCCCTTTCTGCAGACAGTCGGCCTTGCTGGCCATGCTGACGATGCCAAAGGGGTAGCTCTGGCCCTTAGAGCCACCTAGCAGAGAAATGCAGGACACAACGTTAGATTTCATACAATAACACCACTATTTCACAGGGTCTTTGCAAGTATAACCAGGGTTCTAAATTAACCCTTTTCCCCCCATTGCCAGTCAAAATGGCTAATATGTTCATTGTACTTGCCAAACAGTCACTAATGGGTCGAAGTGGCTAGCTAGTAAGTTGGTCTTTTATACCAGCCAAACTGAAATTTCACCAGCAATTGGCTGGAGTAAATTAAGAGCCCTGAGTAGAACATGCATCAATGTGTACTAGGGTTAGGACTAAGTACTGTATGTACAGTGGAGGTATACAAACCCTGAAGTACAGTGCAAATACATCATGTTGCATGTTATTACACTGTACCGAATTAGCATAACTGGCACAGTAAACTACAGTGTAACCAATTCAACTTTGTTGTCATTACACATATAAGAATATGGAGTAACGACATGCATCTCAGTAGCTTAAAGGATAACTTCAGTCAGTCAATTTCAACATGCAGTTGTAATGTTCACAGTATCCTGAACTTGTCAGTACCTGATGGTTTTTTTTCTTCTTCTTCTTCAGCCTTTTCCGAGATCCTTGTCATTGTAATGGGGGCAGCTGTTTGTTTACATTAAAAAAAAAAAAAAAAAAACATTTTTATTTATTCCCAAGAACATCCAAAAGGTTATGCAACATCAGCAGCGAACAACGGTACCTTTTGGGAAAATATTGGGAGTAGGCCTTTGTTAAAATAAAAAAAATGTAAACAAACGCTGCCCCCATTAGAATAGCTCATATCTTGGAAAGGGCTGAGCCGATAAAACAGCATATTGAAATTGACTGAAGTGGTCCTTTAACCGCTAATCAGAAGTGCAAATAGCAGGCACGCATATGTACAGAATGCTCTGTATGTAAGGATTAAATACTAAGGGAGCGGGGAGGAGGAACCATTGCACAGATTCACGCATGAGAAGTTAAAATGTTACTGTGTTTTGCCCTGCGCACAACTACAAATGTACTACAAAAGGTGGCAAAAACACAGACCACACACAGACGCAGTTTCCAAACCAACAAAGGCCATGCACAGAAAGGGCTATTTCAGCACAGTTAGCATTTGACTTTCTCTAAGACGACATCACATCCATGACCAATGAATGGTGATTTTAACTTCTCTGAAAATTTAAGCCTGATGATCCATCATACCAATGTAAAAACCAACAGGGTGTTCCACAAAGTGTGAAAGGGCTCTCCTACCTTCCTCTGTGACCTCAATAAGGCCCTGGTACTCAGTCTGAGATGGATCCACACTCCTCAAGGGCCGAGTCACCTTCCCCAGTAACACTGTAGCACCAACATCCTCCCCTATGCCATTCACTGTGATCACAAAAGCACACAATATTAATATGGGCTTTAAATGGCATGTCATTTAATGAGTAAAGAAGTACCATTTGAACGCTATGGAAATGTTTGAGACATTGTGATAAGTCACAACAGTAGTGGAGGATAGGCAAGGAGAAAGAAAGTGTATACGTCAAACTGGCATGAGAGAGCTTGAGACAGTGTTGGTCCCTCTCTGTAGAAAGGCTAAGAAAGAAAGTGTATTATGCAAGCAATTTGAAGCAAACAGACGATATTAACAGCCTAGTTTCCTTTTTCCAGTCGGTCCTCACCAGGAGCCACTTTGGTGACCTTCTCAGCGCTGACTTTGTTGCCCTTCCCCTTGGACAGGGTGTATTCCACCGTGTCACCCAGTTCCAGACTATCCACATCTCCACACATCTCACTGCACAACACAAAGACAAAAAACACTTGTTGTGTGATACCATCTTTTTTTCTAATACATGTCTTTTTGAGGTGCTGGGGCAGTGTGCAGCATTTTCTTGGAAACCACACTTATATTATTAGAACTGTACAGATTCAAATATCTCTGCATAATATACACTAAAGATGTTTGTAACTTAGGTAAATCAACTTCACAAAACAGAAATGCAATTGCCCCAAGTTCTCTTCAACTCTTAACTAAACTGCTGTGGCACATTCCTTTAGAGAAAACGGTCAGCTAAATACCACAATATCACAACTCCAGAAGTTCTAACTCACAGAATACAGCTGTGTGCAAACTTGATTTCTTTCAGGGGTGAGCAAAATGTTGAATGCCTACCTGTAATGGAAGAAGATCTCCTGGTCATGGTTGGCCGTCTCGATGAAGCCAAAGTTGTCCTTGAGTGTGGCCACGAAGCCGAGCAGTCTCTTGGAGTTGCCCTTGGCGTTCAGGACCTTGATGGTCACAGCACTCTGCAGACCAGTGCGCTTCACTTCACTAATACTAAACTCCACCTGCACAACAAGCAAACATTATTTGATATCTCGTATACTTGACACGAAGATCATTCAAACCATTACTACAATGTGAGCAAGGGTACAAAAAAAGAAATATTACTTCAAAGTTTTAGCAATATGCATGGTTGACTGTACTATCTTTGAACATAAACTCCCACACATGTTTCAAAAACTGTGACAATCGTCTAGGTGGTGACGATTTGACAGCCCGGTAGAAAATACTGTTGCTACAATGTTTTGTCATACTGACAACTTCCGAATTCAGTGTATAAAATAAATAAATAACGCCATGCCTGAAATATTTGCTACTGCATAGTGATGACTTGCACACTGGCAGACTCTGATTTTCAGTTTCAAACAGCTAATTTCAAGCACCTCCTGCGATATCTTTCAGCCCTGTATCAAACGAAAAGCGCATATCGAAGTTGATCACCCACCTTGTCTCCTTGCTGAGGGAGAGCTGCTCCCTCCAGGTCTTTGATATGATACGTTACAGTCAGCTTCACACCACAGTCTTCATAGGAAATTATACCTTCTTCTGCATCCTGAGGAGAAACACACAAAACACATGTTTTAGAGAGTTAACAGCATACTTACAGTGAGAGGTAGAGGTCAGAGGATTAGAACGTTTAAGTCCTGCCACATATTCCATCAAAGTCAATTCACTGGAGCAGTAGTTTGTTGTTGGCCAAATTATCTGCGTTTAGACAGCACAGACAGATGATGGTATACATGGCAGGACTTGTAATCTCATTTGGTTTGTCCATGACAACTGAGGTGTGCAACAAAAAAGGCTATACATGTGGGTGTAGGCAAGTATCCAACTCATGTTTGGGTACTGAAAGTGATCCATATGGGTAGGCTAGCTACGCAAAATGGTAATGCCTGTTTATACAAGTAGAAGGATTCCTGCAATGCATGTCACACAATTGCACTTCCACACAGAAAACAGGTTTACCACACAAACACACAGTGAAACCTCATTCTCAATAACCAAATATCCTGTTGTGTTGACTGTTAAGAGGTTAAAATAAAGTGTCTTTCTTTAGGAACGAAGAGTGTGCTCTGTTAACCCAACATGTCCACACACGCACTAATCACTTTGCAACTACATGAGACATTCCCATTAGTGGATCTATGGCCATGCCACACACCATCCCTGTTAGGAGGAAAGACACCACAAATATTGTGCATGCTTATTACCTTCTCTATTTTACCCTTTGGGGGACAGAGACAAGACAGGGAGTTAAACACCAAAAACACTGACTTGCCTCTACTGAACCATGCACAAACTGCCTGAAGTATTTGATTAAAATTTTTTTTACAGCAACGTGTAGTTAATCAGGCCACTGTAGTCCTGTAGATAATGTACTTATTTAGTTCTGTAGTGTACATTTCTAAGTGAAATAATATTAAAACAAAAAAAAGAAGTGCAAGAAAAAAAATCTTTACCATCTATTACAGTGGAAAAAGCCCTGCTAATTAAAAGCTAAGGCAGTGGCATGCACAGGGAGGCATCCTACCTTATCTTTTTTCTAATGAAGGAAGAGAAGCCACACCCAAGGGGGGAAAAAGGAAAAACCAAGGCATTAGATCACCAAATGGGGAAAAAAAAGCCTGATGGGTCTAAGTCCATTCTAAAAGCCATATGTATGCCATTAGAAGGAAGGGCGAGGGAAAAGGAAATCCAAATTGCCTGAAATATTATCAGAACACAAAACTTACAGACACACAAGACAGATTGAACAAGCCAACATCTTGCTTTAAAACATTCGACCAAAAGCAAACCAGGTCTGCAAAAGGGGTGCTTTTGATGATGCACAACTGCCCCTCCCACACCCCCTTACCCCCTCTGCACCCCCTTCTCACCTTCTCTTTGCCCTTGCTGGGGCTGACGTTCTTATTGGCAGCAGCCGAGGCGGGCGTGGCCTCCTTGTCCACCTGGCCAATGAAGCGCTGCTCCGACTGGACATGGAAGGACACAGTGCCCTTGGGCAGCTTCTTGATGCGCACGGCGTGGTTCCGCTGGGCTGACAGCATGTCCTGCCATGGGACACATCGGTCAGTTGGCTTGCCGTTTGACTCGGGTCAGGATTATAGACATGCATTTGACCTGATGCCACACTACCCGTTTATCAAACGGCCAACTACCAATGTACCTAATTTGCAAACTGTAATGTACCCAAGTGGCAGACTACCCATGTAGACAAAGCAATCGTTTAAGTTCTTGGGCTGTTTTACTGGCATTTACTGGCTTGATGGGTACATTTTCTGGAAGACCTACACTGACCTCAAAGTGTTGCTAGTTTCTCTTATAATCACTGCAATTGAAACTGCTTGAAAAGCCACCTCTGCAGGCAACATACTATTTTAGGCTCTCTTACCTTGTTTACATGGCCCTTTTTACCCTACTGTGTTACTGTGGATTACCTGGTTTCGAGCTCTGTCTGTCTGACACCCAGTAACCTCACGGACCTGCTTACCTGACTGGCAAGCTCCTCACTTTCTGACTCTGGCCTGATCTCATCCTGTCAAGAACACGACACACTGTCAATACATCACTGCCTTAAAAAGAAGGGTTACACTTTACTTGACGCCGGCATCACACCTAGGACATAACATTGTCATTTTATGACTGCCTTGACACTATGACAGTCATAAAACGCTTATGACATCGAAATAATGTTTATGACAAGTCAAGTAAAGTGTTACCAAAAGAAGTACACCTTCAGGTATCGTTCACAATACAACAGTTTTTTTCTATTACTCAGAAACCAAGAAATGCATTTTCCATCCAATTATTTGCTACAGAGCCAAGTCAGTCTAGGGAAGTGTCTGAATTTTTAAGCACCTCATATTGAAAAAAAAAAAAAATTGCACTGTGAACGACCTGCAAGATATTCCTTTGAGCAGCACCTCCTGTGTGGCACCTGCTCTGAAGAGTATGTTTCCAATCTGCTAATGGCCACTCCACTTCATAGCCCTGCTCTGGACACAGCAGGGTGCCATGCCAGACACCGGGAGCCAGCAAAAGAGCGAGTGAGTGAGTGAATGTTCAGTCAGGGTGGATGTGGAGGTGGGGGGTGAGTGGGATCTTGTTCACAAAGTGCTGGTATGTGGCTGTGTGCCAAGGCACGAGAGCACGCGGTGGGAGTCCCGCGTGTCATTTGTTAAGCAGACCCTGCCCGAAACATGACTAATGGCTTTCAGTTTAATGGCTGCCGTCTGGTGAGTGCAGGTTTTGGGTGAACATGAGTGAATGCGAGTGTGCGTGTGTGACTTGAGAGTGTATGTGAATGACTGTGTGTATGTGAGTGAGTGAGTGAATGAATGAACAAGTGCAAAGGCTGAAAACATTAACGCAGGAACTTGGCGGACAAAAACCTCATCCCACTTAATGCGACCATCACAAATAAGGTGGACCACTCTATTCTGATCTCTTCCTGAAATAAATATACAGCATTGGCAATCAAGTGCTGGCTCTTGGAGCCAAGACGGTTTCAGCTTTTAAAAAGCTACACATTAGGCTCCTAACATGAGCGAACAGTAGTGTTATGAACAGCAGCAGTGGGTCTCGTCTGGGGGCACCTTGGCAAGGCTACGTTCGAGCCGACTCACGGGAACCACGGTGAACTCCACTTCGTCAGAGATGTGCAGCGGGCTCTCCTCCAGCACCTCGCTGAAGTGGAAGAACATGCGCGCATCCCGGTCCACACACTTGATGAAGCCAAAGCCGTCACGCATCGCCGCAATCACACCCTGGGAGAGAGCGAGCGACATACGCAAGACTTGAAAACATGGGCACAACAGATTATTCTGTATTACCACAGTAAACACTGAAATAAAAGTAGGAAGCAATTCGGAGTGTAAAATGATCAAATGTTTCAAATAGACATAACAGGAAATATAGTCCAGATCAAGGCCTAATTTTATTTGATAAGGCTTAAGTAACCATCGATAGGCCCAATTCTACTTCAAGAAGTACATCTGGCATTATTTTCACCACCAAAGATTGCAAGTGGAACTCCCTTCAATCTGAATGTCTCTCAACTCTTGCCATCTAAGCAGATGTATTTGTACCATCTCTCTAGCCTCCTTGGTGAACTGGAAGGTGTCGGGGAGGATCTCGATGTTGGTGGCCCTCTCCAGCTTGTCCCTGCGGTCCACTGAGATGTTGAAGCGCACGTGGTCGCCGTCCAGCAGGGTCACCTTGGACTTGGTGTCCTTCTCCCCGAAGGGAAGCTCCTTATCGCTGAAGTTGATCCTGGCACCAATACGCCCGGGCAAGGGGTCATTCTAAAGAAATATGAGGAAAAGATGAAAGTGAAATTCTAAATTCTATATATTTTTAAACAACACTGACTGAAAATGAATTCAGAGTGAAAATGAATATCATGACCTTTGCACACATGATGCACATGAAAACAGAACTAACTTTAATAATGGCCATCAAACCATTTCACTACGTTTTCTGTTACAGCTCTGCTTTTGTGTCCTAACTGCAACCAATACTACCTGCTCAAATTATAGACTCAAAGATCCATCAGGCTCATTACATTACAATACCTCTAGAAGAAACTTTTATCCAATGTAATGGAAGACAAAGCGATTTTCAAAAGGAGGACATAATAATAAAAGCATACAATGTGTGGGGGGAAAAAATCATAGTATACCGCACCTGATTTTTGGAGGGGACCTTGGGTATAACCTTGGCCACGGTTCCCTCAAAGTGCTCAATGCTGATGTCCTCAAAGATAACCGTTCCCTGGGGCAGCAGCCTCACGTCTGTGGCCACTTCCTTCCCCTGCAGGCAGCCCAACATTACAGACATTACAGATGAGAGCGGAAGGCAGTGTTTACACAAGCCAGACATGATCACAGGGGAGAGTCGTGCCACACAAATACGTACACCGAAAACGGTGTTACGAAAACTCAACACATTTTCTGTGGCCACAGTATTTCACAGACTGCTGGATGAAAGCAAACGTAAAACTACATCCAAAGTGGGCATGCACACTCACTATACTGTGATTTTGGACTTCGGCAGCATTCATGTTTACAAAAGACAGACATGATCACAAGGGAGTCTAGTCTCAAACATACTGCTACAAAATTAACACATTTTCTTACGCCACATTATTGAACTGATCAGTGTAGCCTTGCCTTTACATTTGTCCATGTGAATTTAGTGTTTTAGTTATTCAAATTTGCCAAGTCATTTTCAGCATGTGGCTGACTTAACATAATCAGCTGATCGGAACCACTGGTTCACAGTCCAGCTTTGAGTACAAGGCGGGATAGCTACAGGAGGTTGAGATCACATCTCTCAACACAAATGTGACTGGATTTCAAGTCCAGAGGCAAACGTCTGAGTGCGAAACTGAGAAAAATCACCACTTACTTCACTGGATACTTTATGCAGAATGTGCAAGTTGAGGTCTTGTAGCTACTCAATGTTTCAGAAAACAGTACTGGTTTATTGTGGTTTATCAGTTTACAGCTAATATTTTGCTTTTAAGGGGACTAACTTCATGTCTTTTCTATGGGCAAGAGAAACTTTCAGAACGGATTTCCCTGTGTTCTACTTTAAGAAACGAACACATTCAAGAATATTAGATATAATATAAGATATTACCATATTCCCATGTGTTTGGTATTGTTGTAAAAAAATAATAATAATTATATATATTTTCATTATTTTTCAGATAGGACAGTGGAGGAGAGACAGGAAGCGAGATGGGAGAGAGAGACAGGGAAGGGACAGGAAATAACACGGGCTAGGAATCGAACCCGGGTCGCCCGCGTAGCAGTCCAGTGCCCAGCCGTTAGAGCCACAGCTGGGCCATTGTTGTAAACCTTAATCAGAATCTATGATTAACTCAATGTGCCCCCTTTGCCTACTTGCAGCTTGTTTTCTTGTGGATAGTCACAAATGCTCGCTTACGTTTCTTTCTTTGATGGAGAACTCCACATCGTCCCCAGCCTGCAGTGCTTCCAGGTCTCCCTTGAACTCGCTATAGTGGAAGAAGATCTCCTTCACCACATCTCCACGCTCGATGAAACCAAACGCCTCCTGTGAACACAGAAAGATGAAGTTGTTGATGATGACTGGTTATTTTTTCACCCACGCTACAGTGCTGTGGTTGAAGGCGTCTGTTGATGTTGCACAAGTTTTAGCGTGAGATTTAGGGTCATGTTGAAACAGATAAATGTTTAAAAAGTTCTGCTCCCATGGTTATGCAGTGCTAAAAAAAACTTAAGGACTTTCATATGGGTTTGACCTACTGGCTACAATTGTTTAATTGGAGACCTAGAAAAGCATGGTGAAGATGCATGGTAAAATTTCAAGTGGTCGATTGTAAACACAGGGGGAAAAAAGCAAAACAACTTCTAATTTGTAAAAGAGAGGAAATTGAACGTTACCTTAGTAGCACACACGACTCCTTGGCATCTCATCTGCTTCTTCTTGACCAGCACAATGTTCCGGGCGCTGACAGCCCCAGTGCTGTGGTCAGGGTGGAGAGGAGAGCTGAATTAGAGTGTGGCCAGCTGGCCATCTCCAGCAAGCACACAAGCAAGTTTAACCCAGCAGCAACTCAACACTGCACTCACTCACATAGGAAACTCATACACTTTAAACCAAAACCTCACTAATTTATCGGTGTAGTCAGTTCACTATTTTACACTCCAAGCCATGTTTTAATATATTTTGCAATAAAAAAGTGGCTAAGATCAAAGCTGACAGTTCTGGCATAGGAGGCAGCTCCTTTGATGTATTAACTATGCACTGAACAACTCAGCACACAGATTTTACTCATTAGAGACCTGTATTGATTAATTAGTGGGTTTTCCAATGAACCAATTTGCATCAGTCATGAATAGAAATTGGCTTAACAAAAAGCTTCTGCAGCCATTTTACACCACAAATTAATACTCAAGCACGTTTCTCCGGTTTTCACGTCATGATTTTCACTTAAATCATTAAAATGTGCATTAACAAGCTGAGATCGAATCCCTGTTAGAAACAATCCTTGGGGGTAAAAAATGGCAAAAGGCCTTACTGTTTCTTGGCCTTACTGTTTGTTGGTGTCCATGTAAAAGCTAACTCGGTCTCCAGTGTCCAGGTGCATGTTTCTCTCCACATCCTCGGGAGTATAGGTCAGATAGAAAACCTCCTGTAGTTAGGAGACAAGCAGACACTTGGCTTACTACACAAATAGTCCTGGTCTGTCTTAACAGCAACCTTATGACAGGATTAGACACTTGAGGATCACTAAAAAAAGATGCATTTGTGCGAGTAGCAGCTTTGTATTACGAAAAAGCAAGTTGTGGTACTACTTCGTAACAAAATTGATTGATTGCGTGACCATTGTCTTGGACTAGTATAAAAAAAACACAACTAAAAAGAGGATTTGCATCAAAAGTTCACACAGAGCCAATTGCATTTGCTAACAGTGACAGTAGGAACAAAAAGTAATTTACACCTCAGACTCTTTTTATCCAAAGTGACTCACAAATGAGGACATCAACAAACTACAAAAGTCAGCAAGGCATAACAAGCTTTATGCAGTCAGGGTGCAGCGAAGTTTCAGTGAGTGATGTTAGTCATTTGTTACGAGGGGAAAGACACTCTGAAAAGACAGACTTTCACACACTTAAAAAAGATGAGCGGGACGATTCTACTCTTAAAGTGGTAGCTGACCCCACGATAGATTGGCAGTGATGGCAAAGCTGATGGTTAGTATTTGAGGTGTTCATAGGTAAGGGACATAAGCTTAAATTATTATAGCCTTCAGATAAGCAGAAGTGACGTTGCTTTATAAGCAAGGTTTATAGGCGAGGGGTTAAGGCCTTAGTGCGCTATATTGTAAGCAACCACCAGCAGGAGCCAATGCAAAATGAGGGTTTTAAAAAAAAAATCTAAGCCCCTAAGCCCTAAGCTGAGTCCGACACTCACCCCATTCCTCTCATAGCACACGCTTCCAGTGGGCACCTGGCCTGGGGCCGACTTCCCATCCAGATGAGTGGGGATGGCCGACACAACCTACAGACCACAAACCGCCCCCGCCACAGTGCATGGGTTAGACTCGCCACAGAAGGCCAGGATTATCTCTTATTTTTGTAAAAAATTATATATATGTCTTTAAAAATCACGACAAGATACATACAAGGACAAGCAGGTAAACATGGCACAACATGAATAAATGCCACTGGGTGAGCTTAAACACGATTAACTAATGCACAACACTGGGTAGCCATACTAATGCCACATGAGGGTTTAGCTCAAATCAAAAAAGCATGCAAAGCCCAAAATGAGACAGAACATCAAAATCACACTAATGACCAAGACAATCGGGCCCATTGCAAATCCATTTAAAGTTTATACAAATATGATGGACAACTTGGTAGGCCTATTTATTGTTTGTAGCATATGAAGAAATGAAGAAACAATTTTAGTGTCCATGAACGACCTATACAACGTACACAATTAAGCTTTAAATATAGGATAGTAATAAAGTATGTATAGATGTGTATCTATACTCACATCATCCACAGATTTGCAATGAGCCAGACAAAAACATCGAACCAAACACACACAAACACAAACACAAGCACATACATAAACACACACAGGACGAGGACAGAAAAAAACAAGAGAACCAAGAGTAAAATGTGTTCCTTAACTGGATGAATAAAACCATGCAGCTTAGTAATGGGAGAGGCGTGCATGTCAGGCCCCACCTGCCCAGAGATACGCTCCTCGGGCAGCACCTCAGGCTTGATCTTTACCAGCTTGACCGCGATGGGCTTGCCAGTGCGCTTGTCCAGCGACACCTCAAACTCCACATCATCTGTGGAAGGAAAGATAAGGGGGGGGGGGGGGGAAGAGATAGACATGTCACATTCAAGATTGGTGGTGGTTATAGCATTATGTTGTTTTATGGGCATGCTTTGTGATTGGCCACATTACTCCTATTCCGGAGATCATTGCATTGGCAGTCACTGGGCTACAGAATTGGCTTTAATTCTTCCGTTTAAATAATTCAATTAGATGGAACACAGCTACCTACTGGGATAATAACTGCAAAGCTTTGAAATCAGCTTCCAGATTATGTAAAATGCTCCCACGGTTGATAGTTTTAAATCCAGACTCAAGACAAAGCTGTTCTGAGATGCTTTCCCGTAGCAATTCCAAATTAAAAACTTGATTTTTTATTGTTAAATATTTTCTTTCTTTATTTATTTACTTTCTTTATTCCTGCTTTTATCCTGTCCCCTTTTCTCATTGTGATTATTTTTGTCATTTTTTGTGATGTGATTATTTTTGTCATTTTTTGTGATGTTATTTTTTTCTATCTAATTTGCTGTGTTCTTCAACTCTTTTGTGAAGCACATTGAACTGCAGATGTGCATGAAATGCTCTACACAAATAAAATTGCCTTGCTGTGCGGTTGCTGTAATTTATGTAGATAACAGCTTGAGAGGCCAACATTCAACAGTGTGTGCGTGTGTGTGTGTTCATTCGTCCAATTACATGGTAGAAAAAAATATACACGTGACTGCTATCCGTCTATGATACTACCTGATATTTATCGCCAGTCTCTCCAAGAATGGGAATTTCTAAACTATAGCAATAACAACGAGTACAATGAAGTATCAATCACTAAAAATCACAAATGCATATTAAAAAACACGCTATTCACTGCATCCACGCATGGATGCAACAAAAGAAGACAGGAATGTCCCCTCCCCTGCCCTCACCTCCAATCTTGAGGTCCTGCAGGTTGCCGTTGTACTGGGAGCAGTGGAAGAAGAGGCGTGCCTGGCGCTCGGAGCACTGGATGAAGCCGTAGGAGGTCAGCAGCTTCTCCACCATGCCCGTCTCCCGGATGCCCACCCCAGTGCCGTTGGCAAAGGCAGTGTGGCCATTGTTATGCAGCAGGCTCGGGTCAAAGCTCATCTGTACAAGGGCAACAAGACGGAGACGGAGGGGATAAGAGGGGTGAGATGCAGTTTCACAGTGGAGAAGGGAGAGGGGGTTTAGGTTGGAGGTTGGGTTGGAGACACGTGCATTGATTAATTTCAAGCTTTGGAAAAAAACATAAAAATAAAAAAAAGTCACGGCATGAGTGGATATGACTAAAATGAAAACTAAATTTTAAAAATACATGAGCATTCTTCTTGTAAAATGTTTTAAAAGCTGAAAATGAGGGTTTAGGATCTGAACCTGAGCAACACTTTGGGGTTTCAAACCAAAAACTCTGAAGGCCCCCAAAAAAGAAGAAAAAAAGTTTATATTACAAAAACTGGATTGTCAAAACCAGCCTCATCAATAACACAGCCAACACATTAAATGCAGCCAGAGAGCTAGACAACAGTTTTCCAGAACCGTCTGCCCGCCAGAGTCATCAACAATGCCTACACGACTGGCTAGCCTTTCATGCATCTTGATATTGTTGAATTAGCTTGTAGTCCGCTACCCACCGACAAACACCACACAATTCTAGTGGGTTCACCGCAAAACTCGTCTCTTTGTTTGACATGCATGGATTAGGCCATCTTTATAACACCATTAGCAACCAAAAACAATCCAGACATCCAAACGTTTGTCGTGTTGTCAGGGACCAAAAAAACACATGCAGCAACACCAACACACATTGGCCTTATCCACATTGAGAGAGGATCAATGGCCGTACAATGTTAAGATTACTACGAGAGGACAAAAGTTCCATTAAGAAACACAAGTTGTAAACACATTACCCACTCCACACATGGTCCAGAAAACTACCATGGAAAATGAAAATAGTCACTCGTGATGTCAATCACTCCAAAACATCTTCAGGTGACGGATTTCATGCGGTTAGCAAACTAAAAAAAAAACCCCACACTGTTAAAAACGGAGGGCACTGCACTTGGATTGGACGGGGCGAGTGCGAGTGTATCCAGGAGATGACCTGGAGCACCCTCCACTACCAACCACGGCTGGAAGGTCCACTTACTGATCGTGGGATTGCTGAGGCCCCTCGCCGCCTCTTGCCCCCGGCCGCGCGGGGGGTGTGGCAGGACATGGAGGCAGAGCGGGGGATGTGCATGGGGACAACGGAGGAGGATGCCGCCGGGGTAGAAGAGGAGGAGGAGGCGGCGGCGGAGTGGGCAGCAGGGGTATGGGAGGAGGTGGAACGGGCATGGGAGGAGGTGGAACGGGCATGGGAGGAGGAACGGGCATGGGCAGAGATGGAACGGGCCTTAGGAGGCTCTGATGTACCACGCTCCATCTTCACGACTGGAGAGGGTTCCGGATGGCACTGTCAAGGTGGAGGGGGGGCAAGGGAGTGTGGTCAATTTAACAGGGCCTTGTTATTGAGGCTTACACAGGGGGCCCGGTTGGCCACCAGTCGATATTCATCAAGTCCAATGAACAACCATGATCGACACGAGCCATGGTTCTCTTCATTATAACACGAATTTTGGAAAAACAGAAAATCACAAACACTGAAAGCCTTTCGAACCAAACATGCCCATTGTTTAAATCAAGCTACACAACTTGAATAGACCAACTGAACAATTCGAGGTTGCACCTTGACTGACATTCAGAAAAGGAGCTCCTTAAGTTCCTATTCTTTCCACAAGAACCACAAACATTGCAACATCCAACAGAAATAAATCCAGACAGATAGATCAAGCCCTTCAGGCTCCTGCCTGTGTCAGAAATGAAAGTGTCGCTGGTTGATCCACTCTCATTTGCAAAGGATGGCTAAGATGGATAAGGAGGTTAACTTAAGGTGGTCATGGGGGGAATTGAGAGAAGGAATGACTGAGGGAACATAAAAACATTCTGTAACTGTAACCTAAAAAAAACAATGTTAGGAGTGGGTGAGAGTCCACTTTCTAGAACTATCTAGAGAAGAGGTGGTTAGGTGAAGGGGCCTAGACCAGCCTCGACCATTTGCCCTCAGTAAAAACCACTTTTATATAGAAAAAAACGTGTATATATTTTTACTATAAACTATTTGTACGCAACATGCACTTTGTCTCATTCACACCCAAGTTATGTCAAGTCCCTATTTATTAACTGAAAGATAATTGAAACCAGAACTGAAGTTGCCTGCACATTTTCAATCCAATTTTCGATGTACTGTATTCTTCCTTTGTATCAGATTTTTTTTTTTTTCGTTTTAATTTTATCATCTACCTACCAATTAAGAGCAAAAAAAAAAAAAGACATGCATCTACCAATAAAGATAATATGAACGTTTGTTTGTTCCCATTGCTGGGTGTTTTTCCTGGACAGCACTATCTACTGCTTTGGATGTCAATTGTTGTAATAAATACTTGGGCAAGTATTTTTGTAGATTTGAATTCCATATGGATGGAACACTACTATATTCTTCCCTTCCCTGATCCCATCTCAATCACACCGTCCCATTCGGCCGGTCTACTGTTGATGCCAATAGTAACCAATAATTAGTTACAATGTGTATGCTTTCACTACGACGCTCTTCCCTTCCCTTAAGCCCACCCCAATCACGAACATCCTGCTTAGCCGAGGCCAGTCTCTGAGCCCAGTGGGATGGAGAGGTTAGGCCAGACAAGAGCAGCGGAAGGGAAGGGTAGAGGGCGGAAGAAGTAGTGACAGAGTGAGGAAGTGGGAGAGGGAGGGAGGAAGGCAGGTGTAGACATAGGGGATGGTTAGGGAGGAGACGAAGAGGAGGAGGAGGAGGGTACAGGTGGGAGGTGAAACTTACGGATCGGCCATAGGGGGCCAGGCTGAGTCCCACGGGGGAGGTGCTCAGGTCGGCACTAACAAACGCGGTGGGCGGAGACGCAGGCAAGGTAAACTCAACAAAGCCTTTCCAAGGACTGCCCATATTGTTCCATCTAATGCAGCTCACTCCGCCTCTGACTTGTTTTTTTTGTTTTGTTTTGTTTTTTGCTTAAACTGGATGGCTTGTTTGCTTAGGGGGTGCCAAGAGGTGATTTTGCACTTTGTTTTTTTGTTTGTTTTTTTTCCAACTAAAATACTGATTTTTTTTTTCGCTTTTGTTTTTCAACTGACCAGCCAAGGCCACACCTCTGGATTTCTGCAAAGGTGAAGAGAGGGGAAAGAGGAGAGGGCGGGGAGAGGGGTGGCACAAATAAAAGGGTAGGAAGGGGAGGGAGGAGAGGGGAGGCAACAAGAACAGCCATTGAGCAAAGCGGAACAGTCATGGGAATGGACCATGGGTTCCTTACGGGTCAAAGGTGACTATAGACTTGGCACTCCGTACCAATTACCAAATCCCTCTGCCATGTCCGAAACGTTCCCTTATTCACTAGGCAGTGCACTGCATAAGGTGAGTGATGTGATAGTTTCGCTCCCTACATAGCGCACTATAGTCAACGAGTGAACATTTTGGATTTGGCAAATGCTCAACATATTCGCTTACAATAGAAATCAATTGTGAAGAAAATGTAGGAAGCAGTGAATATATTTAGTGTCAAATTAATTTTACCAATTGTTCAAAATCTTAAGCAGACAAACCTTCACAAAATGATACCTTGTGAATTGCAGCAACAGATGCATGCAGTTACACAATTCAATCACCTTGGAGTATAAAATGGCACTCCCAGTTAGAAACTCATCCAGCCCTTACAATTGGCTCTTTTCTGTGACGCAACACAAGTTCCATTCTGAAGTGAAGCAGGGTAAATAACTGTCAGCTGTTTGCGGCTTTCACACAAAAAAGTGGCACCTGTGTATGTAGTGTAGGAAATACAGCTTAAACTGTTTCAAAGGCATCTGTAGTCACGTGAAAATGGCTCATTGCCAGTTTCAAATCATTGTGTAATAACTTACACAAACCAAATTCAGCCATAACCGTCTCCTGATGTAGGCCCCCACCCAGCGATGTGCCCCACTTGCTGCCAATACAATATTCTGGTAATCTGTAATCGATCTGAAAGAACAATTGTTCGGGAAGATCTCTGGCATGTTGCCCGACATCACGCATGAGACACTAAAGTCCTATTCGGACAAGACTAGTTTGGACATGGGGCATTAGAAATTCGGTAATAGAAAAGGCCATTTCGAACGGAAAGTGGGAGGGGTAAATATTCACACATTGTTGTGACAGTCTATCAGTCTACCATTCTAATGCGTTTGAATGCATGTCGATACATCTGAAGACCGTGTTTGACCTTACTCCTGATTCTGACAGCAAAACATTTTGAAACGACTCCCTAAACAAAACTGAATGCAATACTTCAACATCGCAACATTTGCAAGCCCGGAGACATTATATAGACTGGGCGTTTCATGCACTTTAACAGACATCTGTACATAGGGTCGCATTCGCACGGGATTAGTATCACCAGGCCGCTTCACAGCTCCGGACCGCTTCACAGCACCTGAAACTCTTGGTAAATTTTACAGACACATTCTGCCATCTTCACCGACATGCCGCGTTCGGACGGGACTACATTTCCCTGTTATTCTTACTTTACCCCAGGCACCCCTCAAAAATAGTCACTTCAGAATAGGGTTTAAGAGCATGCATTCAATATTTGCTAGGAGCCATGATGCAATTGCAACTTTTAGCAATTCTTCCGGATGTCTTTCTAGCTTTCAACCCTGAATAAAAAATTAAAAACCATACAGGTAACAGAAATCAGACAGGCAACAGAAATCTGCTCTGCCTTGTTTTAAGTACTGCATGTCAGTATTGATGAAGAATTCAGAGAAGACTATACTCCAAGGTCAAACCCTGGGCCAAAATGTGACACGAGGGTGAAAATGGCACCCCAGCCATTCTTGTCATTTATAATATGGTTAATATATTTGGCAATGCCTTGTGCTCACAGTCATATGTTCCTGTGATTGCTCAAAACATGAAAATCTGAAAACCAGTAGTTTTAGGAGAAAGATATAGGCTGGCAGATGAACTGGACTTCCATTTTCAAACAAAACACATCCTGCATCATGACCTCAATCCAAATCTAAGAGATCACTCTGACCCTTTCTACCGTCTCTAGTCGCACTTTCATCATGCTAATCTGGGGAGCAGCATGAATGGATACGAAGCGGATAAACTTCTGGAACGAGGGAGGGAAACAGTTACATAGCCAGAAATTAACTGATATTTAAAAGAAAAACACTCAAGGCCACAGAACTGGGTGACTGCCATGTTTCATCCTGGCACCGGAAAAGACTGCATTAATCAAGTCTCTGGTCATTTGGTTTACCACATAAAACAGTAAAAACGGTTATACCGGTTGGAACATAAAAAAAAACATTAACTTTTAGCAACTCTAAAAATAGAGAGGGACTAAAAGTATTGTGGAGACATACCTTGTTTAGAGGTCTTTGTTGTCTTGTCTTGGACCCCAACCGTGGCACTGCTATTGCAGATGTTCTGCTCACAAACACACACGCGTGCACACACACTCGCTTATGTCAAGTTTTCTGGCACGTGTTCAAAATGTGGGTTGCAAAAAAACAAAAACACAAAAAACAAACAAAAACAAAGAAAAACAAAAAAGACGGGGAAGAAAAATCTAAGTTGAAATGTTTAAAAAAGGAGGGGGGAAGTATTTGTGTAAAGGCCAAGTGTAAGGTAAGCAGCTATGCTTCCCACAGAAAAATAGACAGATCTACAGAAGAGGGAGATGGATAGAGAGAAAGAAAGAGAGAGAGAGAGAGAGAGAAAAAAGAAAGATGAGGAAGGGACAGTAGGAGGTAACTGATAGATAAAACGAGCAGACAGCAGCCCTCTCCGCACTCTGGCTAAGACAGAGGTGCGGTGAGGATGAGAAGGGCTTGGAGCAGCGTTGGGACGTGTGCTTTGTCAAAGCTGTTGAGTAGGCACAAACTTCTTGTCTCAGATCAAGTATTGTTTTCGCGTTCCGCTTCGGTTGTTGGTCGTCGTCTGTGGCTTGGGATTCGTTGTGATAGTTTTCGTCTTGATTTTCTTCGTGAACTTCTTGTTTCTACTGAACTTGTGTGATAGATCTTTGGTTACTTCGTCTGGTTGTTATTTTTTTTGCTTTGTTTTCTTTTTTTCTTCCTGTTGTTTCGGATGAAGTGAAAGTCGTATCCTTGGTCTTCAGCGTTTCGTTGCACCGGTTGATTTCTGTCGCTTTGGGGGTTGATTTTTCTTATTCTTTGAATTGTTACTTCGGTGTGATCTGAACTTGAAGTAGCAGTTTCAGATGGTACAAAAATCAGTTCTGTTTCACTTCATACTGAAAAATAAAAACAAAACAAAGACTGTTTTTAGAAGACAACCTCACAGCATCTAAGTTCACTACATCTTCAATTGACAAAGACAATGAAGCACATAAAACTGCCCAAAAAGACAACCGCACTGGTGGCCTCCCCATCAGGTGATAAGAAGTTCAGATGGTAACAATCAAATAACATGGTGGCCAGATATCAAGATGTTCTGAAGGGAGTCGCAATGTACCGCCACCAGAGCGCAACGCAAGGCCATCAAAACACTCATTCACATGTTGGCCGTTATCAGAGAAGTGTGACTATCGTTATTAGCAAGGCTACGTTGTGCAGTTTTGTATGACATGATACAAATACCAGATATTCACAAGATTTTTTTTTGTAAAATCTTTTCAGAGGACCTAGTCAAAGTCATAGGTGTCTTGTCAAGGTGTCCGCCTTAACTCTTAAGTGCTGGGGAATAATACCCTGACGTCCCTCACCAGTCAGCACCACCACAAATTCACAATTACAATTCCACAAATCCATTGTAATGAACAGAACCCTGGTGTTTTTCACCCACAGTCTCCCGGCCTAAAAATAAAAGCGCGTGTGGACAGCTGCCCCCCTTCTTCTCCTGCTTGGGCGCAAGGTCTCTGTGTTTTGGAGGGGGCAGCTGCTTGTCGGTCTGCCCGCCTGCCTAGATAGATGCTCCCTCTTAGGCCACAGATCAACAAGTCGCTGTGCATACCAGCCGGCGCGCAAGGATATTTATGGCGGATCGCTTCTGCCACCGCTCACTTCTCACTGCTGACCCACTGTCTAACTTTGCCCTGCTGATATACTTCACCAGGCATCCTTTACATGTTGTTTACAAACTGTGAGGCAGAGATGACAACAAAATACTTTCATATGGGATATTTGGTGTTTGAAGCATTTATTTACCAGAATATTTTATAATTTATTTACTCCCCCCCTCCCTTTCTGCTCTCAACGAACATGAAAGGCACTGGCCTCCAAAAAGGGAAAAGGCGCTAACTGACACCCTTGGTGGTGTTGCAATAAGGAGCAGCACCACAGCGCAAAAGCTCATGAGCGTTGGAAAACAAGGCCATGGAATGGGGTCAGATTCACAACAAGGGAGTGGATTCTTAGAAGTGAATCAAGCCTAAATATACCCTCCATAATTCAAATGGTTAATTCAACCATGTTTTCACAGAAATGTAACGCAAAGCAAACCAAATCAAGTCACTCCATGTGGATTTCAGGGGGTTGATGTTAGAATTTGCAGGTGACTTTGTGAAAGTCTGAATTTAACACCGCAATACGAGCACTCCATATTTGACATTAAATCTCAACTGTGCCATATCAAGTTAAGAAGCAGAAGTGAAAAAGTTGTTAATGGTTGCCTGGCTTCATATTGAATTTGGGGCAAAGGTCTGAGCGACATTTGTAAACAATCGGTGTGCGGTCAGCTGTGATTTTAATATTTGTTCAAAGTTTCACTACAAAAACCTGGACGGAAAAAAAGTATCCTAATCTGCTATGTACTTGTGTAGAGCGCATATAGAAACACAAACAGTGGTAAGGAAGTTGATATGGTATATTGGCTAACAGGATCACGTCGGAACCACAGAGCGCGTGTTTTCCAGCTGCCCGTGACGCAGTCAAAAAACAGCCGCATACCGAGTCCACCCACAGGAACCGAATCGGGATTGGATGTTTTTGGTGCTGACAGTGGATAAAAAAAGTCCGTCTCGGTGGCAAACTCACATGTAGTGGCAACAAATGGACAATGGAACTACATGCTTATTTATCGAAGACATAATGTAACTTGGTAATTTATATCTAACCCTACAATAGGCCTACACATGTTTCGGCAGCAAAAAAAACCCTGAAAATTGAAGCTCAAAAAGCCGTTCTAAATAAACTGTCTGCATTACAGTAAACTACATTTCTTGACAACCCCCAATAAAGCCTGCTTTCGGCACCCTGAAATAACCCGTGGTAGCTCGCAAACCGTTAGCTAATATTTTAAGAGATAACGTGACCTGTCGAAATACGACACACCTTTGATTTGGCACACATCATCCATAAAATGTACATATACAATCTCATAAACTGGCAGTTTCATGATATGGCCAACCTTTTTCTTGTTTGAAATTAGGGCTGCAATCTACATTTCATAGCCTACTAACAAGTTAATAATGGTCAGCCACGCTATGCTAGCTGACGTTTGCTGTAGAGTGGGGGCCTAGCGCTCAAGCTATCTAAAATGCGGGGGATTAAAGTGTGTCAAACTGTCATTGGCTGTATTGTGTATGTATGTGACAGCAACGAACATGTGGTCATATGCTAATGTATAATCATGAAGCAGAAATCCACACGCGGAATACTTCGACTTGTATGCAAACCTAAAACAACAAAGGAAATCGAGGAAAGGGATTTCAGTAACGTTACCTCCCGTTAAAGAGCTAACACTAACCTAGCTTGCTATCAAATGCTCACATGCCAAGCAGCGTTGATAGAAAAGCTAAGCTAATATTGAGCTAACATTATCGACGGTGTCAAGACCACCAAGGAATCAGTAAGATTTGACTTGATTTGACGCTTCTTTTTAGTCGAAGTAAAACAAATGAGATTTCACAAAAAGCGACTGACAGTTGCGAGTAGGAACACTAGCAGCTCAACTATCCATTTGATTTATGATGGAAAATGAAACATTGGAAACACTGCCCCCACCCAGGCCATGGCGTCTCGGTCAAATTAATGATAATTTCCGCCCTGTTACACCACAAGTAATGGCTAATATTTACAAATGTGATGTTACCATTGGAATAAATTCATATTAACATAGATATGGAGGTTATTAAAACTAAAAACTTACCCCAACAGCTTTCAGCACTGTCACCAGCGCCGCCATAAGCAGCACGGCACATTACGTAGTGAGAGAGACTGCGACGTGTCGCGATATTTCCAGCACCTGCGCGTGTGTGCTGTGTGCGTCGATTCATTTCTCAATGTGATTTTTTGTTTGTTTTCAGTATAATCATATATGATTCCTGCAGTAGAACTATGATATGGCCAACGATATATTTGACGGAAAAAATATAATCTGTAAATCGAAATAAATATAACAACGGCAGAATGTTCATTAAATTGTTTTCCCTGGTTGATTTTGAAAATACAGGACACGTTTTCAAGACACCTTTCAGGACACAAGTCTTTAAATAGTGTTATCACAGATAGGGCTGTGGTGTCATCTTATAACAATGCATGCGAAATTGTATTTACTTTTCTACAGAATGTCTTATAACACGAAAGGACCTTAATAGGGTTGGCAAGTGTGACGTCACGGATCCAAATCCCCAGCTCCCAATGTATACTGTAATGATAACAGCCAATGTTCACGGTTGGATTGTAAAACGCCTGCTAAGGTTACGAAGACACGGAACACATCGTTGAAAAGACGAAACCACGCGGATTCATCTGCATTTTAAAGTAAGTCGATCAGACCTGTATATCTCATTCAATAAACTCCATGAAAGTGCGACCAGCAAAAAGGACCCAGTGCTGTTTGTGCTAACGTTAGCCGCCGGCGAACAGAAATTCTAAACACAGTGAACGTTAACGACAGGTAATATCTAGTGATTGCTATACGAAAATGTCTACTGCTAAGGAGCCAGTCACATTTTTCACCGTGACTTCGTATTTCGCCAGTCATCCCGAAGTCAGTTAAAAAGGGACTGAACTCCTACAACTCAAATAGAGTGATTAGTGTCAATGTTATGTCAGGTGGCAGCTTGAAAGGAAAAGTGCAGGCGTCTATGAAGAAAAAAGAATATGAGGTGGAGGTGAGGCGAAACATTAGCTAAATATGTGGGTGTCGACTTGAAAACCGATATAACTGTTGACGTTTACTATGTGAAATATGTTCAATCTATGTCAGTTAAGCAACATGGTTTGTTATCGGTGAGAAATGGTTGTCTATCCACAGAGTGCTAGTTGGTACAGTGGCGCTATCTAGTGGTCGTCTAAACTTAAATATCAAAGTGCTCAAGCTGTTCCCTCAGCGGCGATTTATGTTATGTTCTTGTATGCCTACGACCATGGCTCTATTTTTTTTTTATCACCTGCCAAAATGTTGAAAGTATGTTATTCTTGCCATAGCCTACACACACTCACTGATGGGTAAAAATGGCTGGTACGTTTTTCCAGCCAAAGTGACTTTTCACCAGCATTTGGCTGGTGTTAATTTAGAGCCTGGCTTTGTACTAAGAAAAGTTGTGTTCATCTAGGTGCATGTAGAGGATCAGGAGGTGACGGACAGCAGGTGTACATGTGCTGTTGGTCTAGCCAAGTGCCACCACATTGCAGCCCTCCTCATTTGGGCGGAGAAGAACATGACCCGGACGGATGTGGAGTGTGTGTGGAGAAGGCCTACAGCACCCAAAACAGAGGACGTTGTGGCCAAGAGGCTGTCTGTGATGGCACCTTCGACATCAAAAGGTTAGTAGCCCAGCCTACTTGGAATAATGACTCACAACCACAAAATAATTTATCACCAGTTATCCATGCTTTCTGCTTTGATGTTGAACCTACATGGACCTACATTTTCTTTACATATTAAATTGAATTATATTTTATGCATTTTATTTCAGCTGGAATTAAGCGCCCCAGTGACCGAAGAAGACAAAGGCTGGACAAGGCAGTCTTTGGCGCAATTTGGGCGTTTCACAGGTCTGGGCTTTATTTTAGCCCCAGAAATACATCAGGTATGCTTTCTGATTTTTATATTTTTATGTATTATTATAATCATCCCAAGGTCTATACATTCTCTCGACTAGGAGTGTCATGATAACCAAAATACCTGACAATGACAATAATAATCTAACACTTGGAAATCCAAAATAATACTGTACGATAGGCTACCAGATTACTGAGGCCTACTGTACACAGTTAGCATTTACAACTTCTCATGTCAAGCTGCAATCGTAGTGAATAGCTGAACAAATTCATTTCTACAATGACAAATCCACACTGACTATTTCCTCATCACTTCAGAATGACGGCCAAACCAGAGGGCACAAACACTCCTTGCATTTATTTTAGATATACTTTTTGCCTGTGCTGTGTAACCAACATATATTTGTGTGCCATATTGTTCTATGCATAAGTCTGTTTTTTTTCCCTTGATAATTGTTGGGGCAGGAATTTGACCCATCCCTACCAGAGAAACTATTTGATGGGATACTGGCCAGTCAGGAGTACAGCGATGCTCAAGACAAAGAGGACTTCATCATGACGTCTCTTGCTGTCAGCCAGCAACAAAAAGAAGCCATCGAGAGGGCCACAGTTGGGCAGACGAGCAATGCATTATGGTAAGTACACATGGGCAACACAGCGCCAATGTTGGAGGATGTTTATTCAGTTATTTGATATTGTAGAAAAAGCTGCTCACAGACATGAGACTCAATTCATTTTGAAATGGTAACTTTTTGACTTTAAACACAAACAAATAATGTAAATGTAATCGACACTTGTACAATTATTCTGCTTGGGTCAGAAAGTTGCCATTTGGATTGACATGAGTTTTTGTGTCGTATTTCCTTAATCATCTATGTGTCAACTAAAAATGGCTTTCTCTGTAACAGGGCAGCATATCGCAAGAAGAGGATCACAGCGAGCAACTTTGGTTTGGTTTTGTCTGCAGTCAGAAGACAGTCTTTCCCACCTTCATTGTTCAAGACACTGCTGGGGAGAATACAACCCCAAACAAGGAGCTCGTGTGAGTAGCGAACACACCGTGTAATTTTTTAGCCATTTACTAGGCTACCATTTACTAGGCTACTTTGCTATTTATTTGCTTTTGATTCTTACACTTGTGTTTTCATTCTCTGTCCCCAGGCATGTGATTGGGGAATCGTGCACGAGAAAGAGGCCAAAAAGAAGTTCATGGAACAAAGTGGGGAGACCATCCTGGAGAAGGGACTGTTCCTGTCTGACAGTGGGCTGCTTGGGGCCTCCCCAGATGGACTTCTACTGTCCAGCAATTACCTTGTGGAGGTGAAAATGCCCATATTCTGCCAGAGAGAAAACAATCGCTCAGGCAGCAGAGGCAAAGGACTTTTACCTGTACGTGGACCAAGTCACCGGGCTATTTAGGTTGAAGAAGAACACCCACAACTACTGGCATCAGATTCAGGGCAACCTGCACCTGACAGAGGCTACCCACCTGTCATCCTAGTTTGTATGGACAACTCAGGACATGGCCATTGTAGAGATTAAAAAAGACCCAGCCTGGGTCAGCAATCTTAAGGACCTGGAAAAATTTTTACAAGGACCATTTTCTGCCCCGTGCTCTCTTCAATAACAAATAAATGTTAACTTATTGAACTTATTTACTGATATGTGTCATATTTTTTTTACACACATTCTGAAATCAGGGGTTATGAAAGTCAGCATTGAATTTACACTGGACACAGCATGTGTCTTTAGGAAGTTGTCTCATCTTGCATCTAGCCTTACAAAGGGAATGTCCAAGTACTTGCAAGGTAATGAAAGAAACCGCACACCGTGAGCTCCCATTTACTCTTTTATTTACTCTTCTCCATTTACTCTTACTATTTTTTTATTCCAGTGATGTTTCGGAATAAAAATGGTGTAAATGGGAGCTTATCAGTGTGCAGTTTCTTTCATTACCTTACAAGTACTTCACATTTGAACCTGCACCCAACCAACAAAAAAGAATGTGGATGTGTGTGAGATTGGACTTGAAATGCCCAAGTTACTTAACACTGTTCTATGCTCCAAAATACTTCATGGTACATTAACTGAATTATTTCCTAAAGTTATCTTGTTTTGTCCAACACCTGCGCCGCTGGAATGCCCAAGTACTTATCTTAGATATTCATTCTACATTAAACAATATTACTGTGTGAATATAATGCAAAAGACAAACACAAATTAAGACATACTATTAACATTTATTTATATACAATATTATGATAACTGATTATTTATGATGACTGGTAAGATCAGACATCTACTTCCCTCAGGATGGGTGTCTGTAAGTTCATCAAGCACACACACACTTTCCAGATCTTGTTTCCATGTTTCTTGTACTGATGTGGGATCTCTTTTAAAATCCGAAATGTTTTCAGGCGCTGAATAGAACGTTCCACATGGACTCTGGCACTGGCAATCAGTCTATTATACTGAACTTCCTGCAATGTGAACTGTCCATCGACAAGGAATGTGGGGATGTTGAGGGAAACACCTTCGGGCAAAATGTCGCGGATGGTGAAGCCCTTGTCAGCCATCACCATGTCCCCTGGAACAAGTTTGTTCCAGCACTCCACTGTCAGCTGTTATGGCTTTGTCGGATATGCTCCCACCATACAGTTTCACTAACAAACGTGATAACTCCATTGGGCGCCACACCGACCAGAGCCTTAAGTGTGGTGCATCCTTTGTAATGGCTGTACAGCTTACTTTGGTCCTCAAGGCTTTCGGTGTTGCAGACAGCCACTTCAGTGCAGTCCAAGCACAATACGGCAGTTGGGGAATGGGAGGAAGCACTCTGGCAGGGAGGTTTGGTTTTTTGAAACGGGAAGGGATTTTGTTTTCCATCATTCCAACGTACAAGATGTCATAAAGGGCACTGGAGATTGGTCATAAAAATATTGGTGGACTGTGGTTCGACTGCATGTTAAATCTGGTGGAGAGGTCTTCGATCCCACAATTCAGCCGGAGGTTCATAAGAGTTCACAGCAATTGATCAATTAGTGGCATAATTTGGACAGTCCAATCATAGTGATACTTAAGGGGAAATTTGGAAAGAAAGGCATCTAGAAAAAAAACTGTGGCAGCACCAGGCAAGCCTGTGTAATAATAAATGACTTTGCGGGGCACAGAGGATATTTGGTCGAATGAAAATGTTTGCTTATGATTCTGTAGTTGTGCATGCAATCTTAAATTTTCTTCTTTCAGTTGGGCATTCTCCATTTGCAACAATTCGGTTGATCGTTGAACTTCAAGGTGGCATGAACCTGCCTCTGCCTCGTCTTCCTCTTCCTCAGTGACAGGGAGTGTCTTCAGTCGTTTGGATGGCTTGTTCAATGGACTGAAAAGCCTTTCCCCTCGTTCCAGCAAATCTTTGTGGGTCCGGCTGCCTTTCCATTCGGGAAATGCCACCCGCAGATCCTGGTATTAGGAGTTGGAGTGAAATTGTCACGTCTGGGGGGAAAAAGACACACGCACATAGAAACTGTCATTAGTATATTGCATCACAGACTCCCCCATCATCTCTAGTCAACTTTGACCCCGCTAAAATACTATCTTGGGCCGTAACAACTGGCGACTGCAGATGTTAGAAGCAATGGTAATTGGTCGTAAGTAAATGTCACTTTTAAACTGGAGCGTATTCATTCAGACCAGTCGCTGTGTTTATATCATCTGAATCGCCAGTTGAGGGGGGCCCAGATAGTCTCTTACAGGGAGGTAGATGGACACTCCCAACTGAGATCGCTCCCGGACGTGTATTCCCAGGTGTTTCTATCACTCCGGACGTGTAGTCCCGCCCGATTATATTTCACGTATTATCATACACTGTCACATACAAGCAATTTAGGGTTAGAAACAAAAAACTAACATAAAAAAGATAACTAGCTCCGTTATATGGCGGTGGGATCGATAGTCTGGCTAGTGGGAGCGAGCCGACCGTGGGAGGAGCGTCCTGCGTTGGGAGCGACAATCAGGGAATCTCTGTTACATCGGTACTAGTGTGATACTTTCTCATTTTTCATGGCCTGTACCACGTTACCATAAAATATTAGTCTGTTAAAACAATATATACATCGGTTTTGCTCAATTAAGTGTCCGAGCTGACCGCTTTCCCACAACTAACAACACGTAAGGACAGCTGATCTGCCAGCTGTTTCCTTAGTGAGAGCTATCTTCAATAGCAAGCTCCCTCCAACTATCATAAAAAAAAACTTCGACTGGTACTGGTTACTTCATCATTTTCATGATGGGCATAGACACTAAACGATTTTGCAATCAAAATACTAGTCTGTATTTGGATGAAAAATAGATCAGTGGTTGCCTAGTAACAGCTTTTCCACAGCTAACAACTCGCTAGTTAGCTGATGTAAGCTAGTTCTACCTACCATTAAGCTGCATTCATTAAGATTTTGAATCAAACTTACCGTATCAACTTCAGCCACTTTTTGCTGACTTTCTCGTCGACAGGAAAACGGTAAAAGGGGAATCCTTTGTCGACGTCGTTTCTGTTCTTACACAACGGGACACAGCACTGTACCATTTTTAATCCGCTTCTTGTCGAGTTTTATTACATTGTGTTTACATGGTAGTTGATAACGAATGGATCCGGAATGGATCCGGAAGTGACGTTTTCGGCCCTGGTGACGGATCGACTTGCCAACCCCATACCAGAGTCCAGTTACTGTATCATTGTAGGAGCCTCATAATGAAAGCCTATGCGCTAGGGGGCACAATACTGTTTTCGGTCCAATCTAGTTTAGGTACCATAGACAGACAGTAGACAACGTCTGACAAACCAGGAAGTGGGTCGGTGTGTTAATGTTTTTAGCGCTATCAGTTATCATACAATGTTTAAACGTTAGTGTCACGGTCCAAGTATCTCTGAAACTGGGTTTTAAAAGTCTGCCCAATGGAGTCTGTCTACGACCGATTCCAGGCTTATGACTTTGATACCAATGCTAGTTTTCAAGAGGGTTTACGAAATATCCCAGGCAACAGAAACACAGAAACTGTATTGAAGCTTAAGGTCTTTTTCTACAACAGGTAGGCATGCCTCGCAAATTCATTAAAGAAGTGTGGTGCATATTCTTTGATCTTTGGTTTAATATGCTCTGACATGTTCTGGATACCCTTTGTTGAAAGATGACGAATTACTTGTCTTTCAACCCCAGGTTCGTGGAGCCTATGAGTTTGGAGGGTTACAGACAATGGATTCGCACTTATAATCCGCAGCCAGTCTCCAATGAAGGCCAATCAGAATGCATGGAACCACATCTACTGGCCAGCACGAATCATCTTGACACTGAACAAGCTGGGACTGAGCGCGCGCTTCGTGATCCCAAAGACTGTCATAACGAGACATGTGACAATTTGTCATTTGCAGAGGTTTTCCGCCTAATAGAAGCAGGCGAAGAGGTGCCAGGAATTCAGAAACTGGACATTAGGCCATGCCAGCAAACACCTACTGTGTCACAAATGTCACGTAGGTTAAAGCCATGGGAGAGGGATGAAAACACAGCCTCAGAGTGATCAAATGATTAATAATAAAAGCTTACTGTCACTATTCTTCCATTCTTAAGTCCTATTTTAGAGCGGTTATTAATGGCAGTGTGACTGTCAAAGTTAAGGGTAGGCTAGTCCAGATGAGGACTTCCAGGCAGGCAATGTCTGCTATGTTACATACAGGGCTGATGGTATTCAAGCTCAGTGCTTGATTTCAGGCATGACAGTTTGTGTGCAAGAATAAAAGTGCAGGCGACTGTCACAAATTTGTCCATAAAAGCTTTTTAATGAATGAACGATGAGCTCCTTCCAAAAGTTTACAATTAGGCTATCACATTTTACAATTGTCCTTTGCACAATTGCACAGGACCCCATGTGATACCTGCATAAATGATTTGTGAGTGAGGTGCATGGGAACCTCTTCCAGTAACTAGACTAGTTGGCTGGGTCATTTAACACAAGGCCCAGAAATGCAATTGTTTTACAATTATATTACACAAAACAATTTAAATTCACAATTACAATACAATAGATAAAATACAATTAGAAAAATATTTGCAGAATCTGTTACTGCAAAATCAATAGAGCGAGATGGCTGTTAAGATAATGTACAAAAAAGTAATTTACACCAGTGCTCAGAGCAATATATATTTCTCATGAAAGACCAGGTGTGAACATGATTGAAAGAGCATAGTCTTATGATAAAAAATATAAAATGGGGATGGTATCAAATACTGGCAGTATTTTGTCTCACACTCTCACACACACACACACACACTAAGCATAAAAGGTTTAAAAACTTTGCAATAAAATAGGATCTCTTTGGAGTAGAACCACAGAATGACTGAAAATGCTTTTGACACATGTCCTTCCAGAGAGAGAGAAAGCAAGGCTTGCATGGCTGGAAAGTGTCTTTTTCATAAGTGTGCATATAAAACAGCATGATTCTGGAGATATGGACTTCGCTAATCTTCACTCACAGATCTGGAAGAGTGGCGTTGGATTCGTTTTCAGAAAGCGTGGCTTTATCAACCAGTTGTCTGTCCTTGCCACCAATTAATTGCTACAAAACCGTTCTCTGATCATATTTAAAGCAGTATTGAGCAACCTGGATTCATTAGTTACAATCCAGTGCCGCATATCCCGAATTACCTGCTTTTACCTGTCATATTAGGGCATTCACCTGGTTGAATTGGATGGTTAAACCAGGTTATTTGGAGTAGGTGGCACTGGATTGTAACTTCTGAATTCAGGTTGCCCTTCACTGTTTTAAAGAATCAATGTGCAATAGAATCTACAATGCAGTTGACAGGTGACTGCTCGATGTGAACTCCCATTGTTGCCCAAAACAACACTCGCTTCTCGAACACTTCACATCTGTGAAATGCTGCTCAGCGATCCTGATTGGCTCGTCTCGGTCCAAGTCCCCAAATAGGGCTGTTCACCCACACTGTGTGTGGAGCTTTTGGAGCTGCCCTGGTGGAATGGTGTTGAACCTCACTGATCTGGGGAGAGCCAGGTTACACCAGCGCCGCCTCTGGCTTTATTTTCACTCCAACTGGAACAGGAAGTGGTCTTTGAGAGGTGCAAGAAGATGCCGGAAAGCAGCAGATCTTCTGGATTTCCCCTGGGGCGCCTGGCGGTTCACCCTGTGGGTCACCATACACACATCATTACTGACAACATTAAATACAACTATGTATGTAATAATACGGTTAACACACAGTTAACACTTTTTACTAGGTTTGAAATTGAGCAATTGAAATTGAGCTTTTGAACACAGGAACACAGCTGTAAAGGCTGCATAGGTGCAAAGTATACATAAGCTTATACGTACAGACCATATCCAAAAATCAACCAATCAATCATCAATCAAAATGTATTTATATTGCACAATATCACAACTAAACAGTTGACTCAAAGTGCTTTCAAATACACAAACACATTCCCACATTCACAAACCAGCTCAAGAGGCTGCCAAGGTGGCGCCAATTGTCCCAGTTCACATGAGAAAGTGCACACACACACACACACACACACACACACACAGTAGAAACTGGACCTAGTGCAGGAAGATGCTAGAATTGCAAGGGTGACCAACAGTTTGGCTAAGTTGCATGCAGGTGATGACTGTATGCCGGTGTTACAGAATATCTTGTTTCTATAACAACTGGTGAACCAGATGTAAGAGCAAACTGTGATTGGTCACAAGTAAATGTCTCTTAATTTAGAATAAGGTTTTGACCAATCACTGTGATTCTCACATCTGGGTAACTACTTGTTATGAGGACACTTGATATTTTTTTGCCATGTTGGTACACAAGAAATCTAACATGTCGCCGGAGGGCTATCACCCGTGAGTATGTGTTTGTTCTTTCTACTGTAGTGGTTGGAGGTGGGTAGTCATGACTCAGTCATGTGCCATGTTTGCTCCTCTGTGTGTGCACATTTACCTGCTCATTTCAGGCAGGTTTCCCCAGAAATAGTGAGGGCTTACAGTGGCTGCATCCACCATGACAGGATTGACCTGCAAAAACAAGAAACAAATCTTTCTTTTTTTTTTTTAATTTAAGAATTTATTTATTGCACTGTGGGTAAATACATGATTATTGCGCACATAGTGTATATAATACGCAGACTAATAATACAATAATACAAATTGTTGTATTAATTAATATTTTTGTTCAAACCCGCAGGAAGCGGCTGATGTCATGTTTGTCGTGTTCACTCATGGCCACCACATTCTGAAACAGGAAGAAAAAGGGGCGCTCATCGTCTTCATTTGGCCTCATCATTGTCAGCAGACGGTAATATTCAAAAAACAGCCTGCCTGTGCCCCCTGGAAGAAAGAGAAGGTTTACATAATGACTGGGAGTCAATGGAGCAGGCTATTCCCAGACCAACCTGCTTGTAACCTCTGGACTACAGGAGAGAAAACAGAGAGGGTTTACAGAATGAATGGAATTCAATGGAGCTGGATACTTAAAGAGTAGCCTGTCTGTATCCTCTGGACCAAAGCAGGATGAGACTACGGTGAAAACTAGCAGGCACAACAGTAAATCAGCAGTACACAACTCCAGGCAGTAGAGGGCAGTAATGCAAAGCAAAAAAATGGCCATAAATCCATACGCAGACCACTGGGTATTGGAGTTAGCTAGTGTCTGCAACACTATATTACCACTATTATATTACATTATTGGGCACAGTACACTTAGCTAAGCTGAGTTCATGATCATCAAGTGCCGACCCTTCTATTTACCAAGAGAAATATCCGCCATTCTACTGGTCGCAGTTTACCTCGCTCCTAGCAACACCAACAGCGTCAGAAGCGAGGCACTGAACGAGCTGCATCGGGGAATCAGTGAACAACAAGATGCACACCCAGATGCCTTCACAGTGGTCATGGGAGATTTCAACCACGGAAATCTCAAAACAGTACTTCCAAAATTTCACCAACATGTTAACTTTCCAACAAGAGGACAAAACACCCTGGACTTTGTTTATACCCCAAAACAAGGAGCATACAAGGCAAAGCCCATCCCCCACATCGGCCTATCAGACCACCTAACGATTCTGCTACTGCCAGCCTACAGACAAAAGGTAAAACTCACCAAACCAGCTCTGAAGGAGGTGAGAAAATGGCCAGAGGGAGCTGTGTCACGACTACAAGACTGCTTTGAAACCACAGATTGGGACATGTTCAAAACAGCTGCCACCCACAGCAACCACATTGACATTGAGGAGTACACAGACACCGTGACCTCCTACATCACAAAATGCATTGATGATGTTACAGAAATAAAACGCATCACCACCAGGGCCAACCAGAAGCCATGGTTCATAGGAGACGTTCACAGACTGCTGAGGGCCAGAGACAAAGCCTTCAGAGCAGGAGACGTAGCTGACCTAAAAGCAGCAAGGGCAAACCTGTCCCAGGGCATCAGGAAAGCAAAAAAGGAATACTCGGACAAAATAACAACACACTTCAAAGACAGCAGAGATGCACAGAGCCTGTGGCAGGGCATACAGGCCATCACGGACTATAAGCCCGCACCACGAAGCTGTGACAACAACACCTCTCTGCTAAACGACCTGAACAGTTTCTTTGCCCGTTTTGAAGCACAAAATGACACTCATCCACAGAAAACTCCCCCTCCCCCCCATGATCAACCCCTGTACCTGTCCTCTGCCAGTGTGAAGAGGACACTGGCCACCATCAACCCACGCAAAGCAGCTGGCCCAGACAACATACCTGGCCGAGTGTTGAAGGATTGTGCAGAAGAGCTGAAGGATGTCTTCACAGACATCTTTAACATCTCTCTGGAGCAAGCAGTCATCCCATCACTTTTCAAAGCTGCTACCATCATACCCGTGCCGAAGAAATCATCACCATCATGCTTCAATGACTACCGTCCTGTAGCACTGACGCCCATAATCATGAAGTGCTTCGAACGGCTAGTCCTGTCACACATCAAAGCCACCCTACCCCCCACCCTGGACCCCTACCAGTTCGCATACCGAGCCAAGCGATCCACGGAGGATGCAATCTGCTCTGCCCTCCATCCAGCCCTCACCCACTTGGACAATAAAGACTCATATGTGAGAATGCTGTTCATTGACTTCAGTTCAGCATTCAATACCATAATACCACAACAACTCATCAGAAAACTGGACAAACTAGGTTTCAGCACCTCCCTCTGCAACTGGCTGCTGGACTTCCTGATGCAGAGACCACAAGCAGTACGGGTAGGGAATAACACCTCAAGCACCCTGACCCTGAGCACGGGGGCTCCGCAAGGTTGTGTTCTCAGCCCCCTGCTGTTCACGCTGCTGACACATGACTGCACAACGACCCACAGCACTAACCATCTAGTGAAGTTTGCGGATGATACAACACTGGTGGGCCTCATCACTAAGGGCGATGAGACCCACTACAGAGAAGAAGTAGACCTGCTGGCCAGATGGTGCAAAGACAACAACCTCCTGCTGAATGTCAACAAGACCAAGGAGATTGTTGTCAACTTTCAGAGGGTCCAAAAACAACTGCCACCACTGACCATCGACGGTGATGCTGTGGAGAGAGTGAGCAGCACCAAGTTCCTTGGTGTGCACATCAGCGACGACCTCTCTTGGACCACCAACACTACATCACTGGCGAAGAAGGCCCATCAGCGTCTCTACTTCTTGCGCAAACTAAAGAAGGCAAGTGCTACACCCTCCATCATGACAACATTCTACAGAGGAACCATAGAGAGCGTCGTGTCCAGCTGCATCACAGTGTGGGGAGGAAGCTGCACGGAGAAAAACAGGAAGACACTCCAGCGTGTTGTGAACACAGCGAAGAAGATCATTGGAGTACCACTCCCCTCCCTGCAGGACATTTACACCGCACGCCTCACCCGAAAAGCACTGATGATCATCAAAGACACAAGCCACCCTGCACACAAACTGTTCAGCCTCCTGCCCTCTGGAAAGAGGTACAGGCGCCTCCGTTCCCGTACCACCAGGCTTGCAAGCAGCACGATGCATCAAGCAATCAAGATACTGAACACTCAACCCACTCTCCCTTCACTGTCAGCCTCTAGCCAGCCAGGCCACTGACAACGCTCCCCCCCCTCATCCCCACCACCATATCTGCGACTGAACATTCCACCTGCACTACTACATCTGTGACTGAACTTTCAACCTGCACTAACTCAAAACATACACATGCACACACACACACACACACACACACACACACACACACACACACACACACACACACACACACACACACACACACACACACACACACAAGCACACTGCACTTTCTGCACTAAACCCAAACATACACACACTGACACACAACTCATACTCACACACATACACACACACACACACACACACACATACACAGGTACACACACACAGACGCACACCGCACTTTCTACCTGCACTAAACACACACACACACACACACACACACACACACACACACACACACACACACACACACACACACACACACACACACACAGACACACACACACACACACACACACACACACACGCACACAAAACACATACAAACACACACACACACACACATACTGCTGCTGGTGTATTTAATAAAAACCTTTTTTAATTATTTATTTCTTCAAATGCTACTATTACTATGTCAGAACGCTATAAAGGACTTTTAGAAAAAGCACAACAAAATACCTCCTCTTAATGTATGTTCTCTACAAGTCTTCTGTTGTCCAGTCTTGCACTTTAAATGTCTGTATGAGCAATGTCTACGTCCATACTGTCTATGTCCATGTATGAGTACTGTCTATGTCTATACTGTCTATGTCCTTACCTAGATTAGTCTATGTCTGCATGGGAGAGCAAGAAACGCAATTTCAAATTCTTTGTATGACCAGTGCATGTAAAGAAATTGACAATAAACTTGACTTGACTTGACTTGACTTGATGATTTTATACAAAGCGACATACAATTATTTTAGTGTATTGGTTTCATTCGCTGGGGCAATGTGGGGTTAAGTGCCTTGCTCAAGGGCATTTCAGCCATGGATGGAGGTGTAGGCCACACCGCTGGACCACAGCCGCCTGCAACATTCAGCCTATATCATAATTCTTTATGTATTTATTATTGAACCCATAACTTGTAGGCTTTAGGCTATAATATGAGATATGAAGCCTTCTACCTAAGCAAAATAAATTAAAATGCTGTATATCGAACCAACAACAAAACACTTTCACAAGTTGCACAAGGATTTATTTATCAACACAGCAACCTACAGACTGTGCTTGTAAGCAAGATATATCTTTGATGTCAGTGATGTCTCATACATCTATTGCTAACTGATAATTAATACATTTTCTGCTTAATTATGACTTGATAATTATTAAAGTATGTCTTATAATACGCATAACGCAAAGCTGCAAAATTTTAGCAGAAGCGAGGACCAATTTCCGCCTTTCCCTTTCTTTTGTGCACTGTGCAGACCACAAAAATGGTTTCAGCACACAGGCTCGCTCTCCAATACATGGAATAGTGAGAAACATAATTTAAATTCCTTCATACACTTGTATGTGTAGTCCATTTGAAGAAACGGGACTCACTTGGATTCTGACTGTGACTTCCACCGATGAGCAGATCAAAGGGGCCCCATTCAGCTACCTGCAAAAAACAAATGATGAATGAAGTAAACACGCTAACCAGATATTTGTGTAAACATGAACTAAAAATAATGTCAACATCCTGTAAAAAACTAGCAGATTTGATGTGTAACTACTCTTAATTATATATAGTAATTTTGATTGTGTTCTTATTTTATACTTAGCCTAGCCATCTCGACTTCAACGTTCTTCTAAGCTTCTACTTTGGCAAAGCTGCCATATTCTTTATTTTTATTGTGGTTGTTTTAAACATTGGAAGCCAATTCCTTGTAGAATTAGAAATACAAGAGACAGACACTTTCTCAAAACTGAGTTGGTTGTGACATTTGGTGCAGCATCAGGTAAGCATGTAGCCTGGCTCTCGCGCAGCCATCTGCGTGAGAACCAGGTAAGTAAGTATGGGCAAGCTGGGGTTAATTCATACAGTCTGTGAGCTACTTACATTCTTGCGTGTGATAGTGCTGGCATCCCTGGTGTTGCTTGTCTGTCCGTCATGAACTGCTCCTGCAGAGATGGGTGTATCATGGACCTGTGCAGCAATGTGCTGTCCAATCTGAAGCCCGAGTTCCTTCAGCACCAGGTGGTCTAAGGGGAACATGGGCATACTGGTTTTTACATTACATTACATGACATTTAGCAGACACGTTTGACCAAAGCGACTTACAAAGAGGACATTTGTTCACCTTGTTCATTTGATGGCATTCAATTATCTGCATACGTGGTTTTCCTATTGCAGTGATACTTTGTGGAAGAAATGGTCCTAATAGCATTTAGTGTACAAAGTGTCAGATGGTCATAGGTTGTTTCTTCAGGTATGAGCACAGATGTGGTGTAATGTGTACATGAGAAGACATGTAGGGCAGGGAAGAACCGCACGCCGATGAGCTCCCGGAAGGGCTGTGGTGGCCAGGAAACATCACGGAAATAAAGATGGATTAAAAACGAAAGCTCATCTGTGTGCGGTTCTTCCGTGCCCTACATGAACTTCATGAGATCTGACAAGGATACATGAGAAGACATACCTGTGGACATGCCGTCAAAGAGAGACAGGACTTTGACTGGTCGACGCTGGTGGGCGGGGAGGGCTGGGTAGATTCGATGTGCTTCCTAAAGAAACGCCATAACACATTCAGTTACTAACCCTAACTCATGAAAATATCATTGCACAAACCTTGTTATGTCTGTCTGTTCTGTATTTCCCCCCACACATTTACAGCTGTTTTGTCAACTTTTGGGAGTCGCTCGAGTTGGATAAGGGCAACTGCACCTTGCCCCCCACCTTACCTCAGCCAAAGGTGTCAATCCCTTTGTCCAGAGCCACCTCATTGTCACCAAAATGGTAATAGCCAAGTCAAGTCAGCCTTAATCTGTTACCTCAGGCTCTCTTTAATGTCATAGCAATGCTGTTATGATGTAGATGGGTCTTTTCAGCAAAGACTGAACTGCACAAAGAGACTGGGAAAGTTTGAAGTTTGAAAACTAGTTTGGATGAGAGGGGAGAACAACGATTGTTCAACACTCACAAATTCAAGGTTGCTGCTACTGTCAAAGAATTCCTGGACTTGTTTGCTCCAGTCAGGCCTGAGGCGTAGGGCCCCGTTGTTCTCCACAGGGTCACAGATGTAACAGCTCCACGGCTCAACCTCCTTCATACGATCAAATGTACCTGGACCCACCAGGAACTCCAGGCAGTCCTTGCAGAAACACCTGCACACACGCATGCACACAGTGGTCATTTTCGTTAAAGGTGCGAGACTGAGGGGATACAGTTTAGAGGACGTGTTTTGACATGCAGCAACGCAAAATGGCGGCCAAAGTGTAGCAACGCGTATGGCATCGCACATGTGGCACATGTTGATCATAAACTTAATCTTTAGGAAGTGTCAACTATATGTAAGCCCCATTACAGTGCACTGAAGGATGGTGGCCACTGGCCAGAGTAGGTATCATAACAATGCTTCTCGTTGAAACTGTGCAGCTTAAAAAATATTGTAAATAAAAAATACAGTGCATTGTGTAGGATGGTGGCCAGAGTAGTTATTGTAATTGTGCAGCAACTGCAACTATGCTGTTCCAAGTCATAATGAATAATTAGAATAATAGAATTTGATGGTGGTTACAAGTATTTGTGAAAAAAAGCAACATTTGTGAATGTCTAAAGAAACTGCTAAACATATTACACAGTGCACCTTTAAAGGCAGACATGCTTACCTGTAGCAGTTCTCATTGCTGCACAGCAGCACCTGGTGGCCCCAGCAACACACTGTACAGTACGACTGGTAGCCGTCCTTGTCGTACCTGTACAATGTCTCTATGAAGTTGGTCTGCGGGGAAAAGCAGAAGAAATGCATTTAGAGAGTGCAGACCTCCGCCAAGGAAACGGTTTGATTTGAACAAAGGCGTCTACTAAATACTAATGTAATGTAATGTAATGTAATGATAGAACATTTGACTATGTAACACCCTATTTTTATTTTTAGTCTTACTGCCTTCCTTTTGTGGAGTTAGAAACTGGAATGTCAAAATTCGCAATGTCCCGCAATTCAATTTGCGGTCATTAGGGCCGTCTAGATTTCTAGACTAGCAATGGTGAAGAATCTCTTCATAAAATACTGGCTCCAGTTTGTGATCCGGATCATCAGCAAAATGTAATCAGTTGTTCCTTTGGTCATTTCCAACAACTCCACAAAGTTTCATCCAAATACGTTAATTACTTTTTGAGTTATCCTGCTGAAAGACAGACAAAGAAACAGACAGACAAACGAACACGACCGAAAACATAACCTCCTTGGCAAAGGTAATAATCAGACTAGAAATGTGCCCAGAGAGTGCACCTGCACATGCACTTCCGCCCTCTAGTGTTAGCCCACAGAGTTGCAGGAGCGAATGACGTATGTACGTAATAGTATACCCCTACAAAATTGTTTCATGATAGTAAAAAGTATCTACATTAAGTTAACTAATGTGGACCACATCTGTGTAGTTGGAATGGTAGACAACGCCACAACCCACCTTTAGGGCAGACATTTAGGAAAAACTACACACTGTTCTTTAAATAGGAGTTTGAAAGTTTTACCTTGCACTTCTGACAAAGGCTTCCTTCAAACAGTGGGTGTGCAATCACAGGGTCAGATGATCCACAGGATATGCAGAAGCCTTTAGAAGGACAAGAGAAAGGATAAGACACATCATTTAAATCAACAGTTCTACATGCAATGGCTTGTTTTCATACATTTGGGACACTATTGTAGCCTTTGAATTCATTTGCTGCCTTGCATTTGTTCCTATAAAATTATGGCCAAAATGTTTTATACATTAGTTTCAGAACAGCAAATGAGGAGGGAGGGTAAAGCACACATTATTACTGCTGGACAAACAGAAGCTTGTAATTTGTTTACAGATCTGCTGTAGCATCTTTCCATGAAGCTTTACACAGTGTAGAGTTTCCAATTTAGATCGAACGTTTATTTTTAAAGAAGATGTAAAAAATATATATAATCTGTAGCCAAGACTTAAATTTTTGAAGGTACACTCTGTTCTTTTTGACGTTTTCACCAGTGAATTATGTGACATCTGTACCAGGAGGATACATTTTCAAGGTTGCCTCTGATAAGAAACATAATGGAGGAATTGTTCTCTGAACCCTGTGACCTGTGATTTGCCTTTTTTGTGTTCCTCATTACACACAACGGCAGTGGCTTTGATTGACGGTGGGCAACTGTGAATATTAAGAACAAATAACAAAAACCTAATAAATGGCCATGGAGAATACCACACTGCTCCTGCGAGAACATGAATTGATGGTTTCCAGACTAAATCTCAGCTGTGCTTTAGATGCTATTGATATTACATGTGCAGACTTACTTTCAATGTCTTTTCCTTTACCAGAAAGCTCCTTGAGGATGTGTGCTGAAACAAATAAGAAATTGCGTTCATTCTTTATGCTCCCACAATACATTAACTACAAACCCCAACTCCGGTGAAGTTGGGATGTTTGGTAAACAGTGAATAAAATCAAAATGCTATCATTTTCAAAACATTCAATCTATTCATTAGATGGAGAATAGTGAAAAGACAACATATTAAGTGTTAAAACCGAGAAAAAATATTGTTTTGGGGGACATATGTACTCATTTCTAATTTGATAAATCCAACACGTCTCAAATAAGTTGGGACGGGGATCAGTGAAATTTAGTAAACATCCAAATAAGATAAAACAACAAAGAAGAACATTTCAAAATGAATTGTACTGACGGACAATATAGGTGTCCAGGTATAAGATCATCACAGAGAGGCTGAGTCACTCAGAATTAAAGATGCAAAGGGAATAATTACCATAGTTATTACATACATTTTTGAATTCCCTTTGATTTACCACGATTGAGTGTATATAAGACATATTTGTGTTACTAAAATCATTGTATAGGTTCATGACATCATGAAATATATATTGGCTGTAGTCTCACTCTAATTCCTGGAGTGCTAGAGCTATTGAAAATTGACCATATTAAGAATGCTTAATGCATGCAAATGATACAGGGGTGTAACATACAGGGGTGTAACAATAAGCACCTGAGCTCTCTTGAAATAAACCCAGAAGACATGGGAAACTGTCCTTTGCTTACAGAAGTCAGCAGAAGTTGTAGAAGTCCATTCTTTTTGACAATAATAGAGCATTGCACATCCTGTGCTACAGTGAAAATGGACCATCCAACTTGTGTTAGTGCTAACTTCAAAAGTCAGCCTCCATGATGGCATGCCGGTGCAGTAATGCATTGGTTAAGATGTTCTCACTCATCTGTAGAGTTAAATACAGTGCTGAATGGTATAAATGGGTTTTAAACAGCATGAAAAGCCACTCATGCATTATATTTTGAAGGGAGATCTTCAATTACTGCCACATAGTAAGGTCAAATTGCATTCTCTACTATGTTTTAACAGTTTGGCTCCATCATAAGGACCAGCAGGTGATAAAATGGTGGGCTTTTGGTCAAGACCTGTCACACTGTAAGCACTACAGAAAGGAAAACATTGCAAAACATGACAAGGAATACACCCACCATTTAAGCTGGTGAAATCATGTCCAAGATAGGAATTAACATTGTATTTTATATAAAATCATCTCATCGGTTAATGTATTTAACTGTTAAGTGTTGTCTTTTGTTTTGTTTTTAGTCTTCCTCGACATTTGCTGCAATTTATTGTCCCCGTCCCAACTCTTTTGAGACGTGTTGGATTTATCAAATTAGAAATGAGTACATATGTCCCCCAAAACAATATTTTTTCTCGGTTTTAACACTTAATATGTTGTCTTTTCAGTATTCTCCATCTAATGAATAGATTGAATGTTTTGAAAATGATAGCATTTTGATTTTATTCACTGTTTACCAAACGTCCTAACTTCACCGGAGTTGGGGTTTGTATTTAAACACACTGTTTTGTAAGCACACTTTCAGGTGTTAATTCAAGTGTAAACTCAATCTGCATGTTTCTGACCACAGTTACTGAAAAAAGACAGAGGAAATAACCGTGGAAGCACATCAAAGCAGTGCCAAATCAACCAATCACATTGATAGTGATAGAAGCGTTTTAGCAATAAAATTCATCATTAACTCAGAAAATACCCTCAGAAGGGTTATGCTTTACCTCGACCCCGTGGTCCAACGGCATTTTTCTCTTTACCTCGACCCCATGGTTCAACGGCATATGTCTTTGTGGGGGGTCTTACTCTCTTGGACGGGGGTTGGTAATCATCAGACTCAGAGGAGTCTGAATCCAACTCAACCTCTATCTCATTTACTTCCTCTGTAGGATGAACCAGAGAAAGGAGTCAGTCAAATTTGTTATAAGAGTTTAATTGAAGGCAACTTGATTTCTGCTTGGGCCCCTTTTCACATGACCAGGAATGTCACACATTTAGTAGGCGGGAATTGGCTTGATCAGTCATTAAGGTCGGTGGTCACACATTTCGGAGTCCAAGGTGTGAAATAGCCGTGATTGCTCAGCCTCTGATACCCGAGATGCTCACCTAGTGAAAGTCGAAGTAAGCACCTCTACTCTAGTCTACACTGCACACACTAACAGGGATGTGATTGCCAAACACCATAAAAGCAGTAAAGTATACAGAATCCAATTAAGTTGCACACAAACTGTATACAGTGTACAGATACAGAATACAATACAGAGTTGGCTATGGTGACTGACTGTAGTTTTATAAATGAATCACGTTCATCATAATACAGTATGTTTATACACATACACAAACACCCTCCTGAAATAAACTGTGCGACTCAAAAAAAAAACCACAAAAACAAACAACATGATATCATTAACAACCAAAAAATAGGTTGAGAGGAAAAGGAATGAATAAGATCAGCTAAGGAAATCCTACGTAAATAGTGTACTGGTGCACTTATTACGTAATAAGACCAGAAGATTGATGAATACATTTCAGTTCAACCTGTCAGTCTGAATCTTGTCTCCAGCTCCTCTCTGCTCATCTTCTCCATGTGGACGGTACAGGACGTCATTGCAGAGACAAGGTTATCCACGCCCTGAAACACAGCATATTGTGTCCATAAATGTAACTGGCTCTATGACAACAATCATTAGCCCTCCATACTCTATGGCAGGGCTATTCAATTGGAGGCCCGAGGGCCACATGCGGCCCAGATGCAGTCCACATGCGGCCCAGATATGGCCCCCAACTGAAGCAGTGTACATTTCAGTTTTGTTACTGCAGTACAACACATTATTTGCTTGTGAATCTTCTGCTTGTCTTATACATTCATATTCAATGTGGTTACGTTTTAGGTTAGAGGAACATGTTTAAAATTTGTTTGTGGACTACTGATTTTAAGTGTCATTTCAGTGGTCGTGATGTCTGAAAATGTGCGGCCCGACTGCAGTTCTTGGTTTCGAAATGTGGCCCAGATTAAATTCTAATTGAATAGCCCTTAGCTTGTAGAATGTGAATGTGAATGTGAATGATGAACAGAACTTGATGAACTGTCATGTTAAATGTTAAATGGTGGTGGACTTTCAAAAATGAAGGTCATGCAAGAAAAACAACAGTACCGTAGGTATACATATGTGGAATCAATAGCAAAAAGTTGGTAGTCAAAAGTTTGCAAAGACAACAGACAGTCAGTGGAATGCCACCATGACAAGCCCCTGAGAGGTAGGCTGCACTCATTACAACTTTGGAAACGTTGTTGCTTATTCCAGTGGTGAACCCAAACAAAGTGTTACTGAGGAACTGTTTACAGAAAAAGACAACAGGCTAGTTGGAACCTCTTGTCATTTGGCATGTTGCATCGACATCGCCTATATTTCAACACTAGTAGTCTACCCATTTCAGATTTGCCATGATGGACAATGACATCAGGTACAACGTAAAAAGTATACGTCCAAAGTAAGGTTCGAGTTATAGAAGTTAGATTTGCAGAGTTAGAGCCCTATGTTATTACACTCGATAACTGTGCACAGGTCGCAGCATAGAAGACGAAAAAAAAGGACACGCTAAGTTGGTAAACAAGAGCTACAAAGATGGCGCTAGTAGATTGCATAAATGTACTTGTACAGACTAGTAAGGCCAATAACAGTTTTCAAGAAAAGTTCTCTCGATCGATCTCGTAAAGAAACATACAGCTACCCCACAATGCGATTTAGAAATGCGGAACGATTAAGATAAATACTATTATTTGACTGTTTATTATACACTTGACCCCTTTCTGTATTAGCGTACAAGTGCGTCCATATAAAAAGGGCTAACACCATGCACAAGTAAGTTACACGTAAGAAGGCTGCATGAAAGGTAAAACAAGAATAATGGTTATTATGGGGGCAAAAATATCGAGTCTCACCTCCATGTTGTTGTCTCGATTCCTCCAGCAAAGTGATTTGTTGTTGAGGGAGTAGACTGAGATCAGATGATGGAGACTCTCGCGCTCTCTCGCGCTCACTCTTCAAATGGGATTGCCCAGCCAGCCCTGTTTCTTCTGACAAAGTTCGTTTGCAGGGGGGATGGGCGGGGGTGGTAGGCGGCCTACCTGTTTTATGTCAACTTATGAGTCAAACTATTTAGGCCTAGGGCAATTTGATGTCTTTGAAGGATCGAATCACGGCAACTGCGGAGAGCTAGTGAAAAACAGTGGTAGGAATTTGTTAATTCAACCTGCTTTGTTGTCAAACACCTTAGAGCAAACATTTACATTCAGGGAAGCCGACAGGCGGGGACAAAGTGATCAGTTGTCCCGGGCCCGGGGCGAGAGGGGCCCCCAGAAGGACCTCATTACGTTGTAAATAATGGATTGGGGGGCCCTTTCAAATAACTTTGACCCGGGCCTAGGAAAAGCTGTCAGCGGCCCTGCCTATGGTTCAAACATTCCTTCAACCTCTCTGCATCATATTAAAAATGTACCCATTTAGTAGGCCTAGCGCATACTTTTCACAAAGCCAAACCACTGAATGGCAAAATGCATTAGAAATGTGCTACTTTTGAGCTTTAAAAAAGTATGTTCCACTAAAGTGATGAGTAGATTTTTCATCTGTGATGTAGCCTAGGGTGGATGAAGTATCAATAAAAGGTGTGAATCATTACTTTTGCAATTTGTTTTAAGTTTGGCCCGTTGTTGCATACTTGATCACATATTTAAGTAGATGTGATCTCATTCGCATATTTATCATCATATTTCAGACCATTTGCAACACATAAAATCTTTGTCTGTGTTTGAATAAATTACTTTGAAAGTTTCAAATTGATATCTCATAGTTTAAATGTTTACCCCATTCCACAAGTACCGATCCTATATTGTCTCCCTATGGAAAAATGAATGGGAAATCTACAACTTTGATCTTGAAAAAAAGTATGTTCCACTAAATATAAAGCTGTAGATTTTTAATGTCATTTAGCTATACCTAAGGATTTCAAAAGAACTTGGAATGATTACTATTGCACTTGTCCCGTGTCAAACCCTAGATTGACTGGCCTATAAGTACCTCTAGGTATGAAAAAGTACCATATGCTTCCCAAGTCATGCCCACATTGAAAGTAGTGAAGTCATGCAGTTGTTAACTGCATACACTGAAGAACGCAAGTCAAAGAGTGATATATTATTTTGTTGTAGTTACAGTTCTGTGCAAGACACGGTAGGAAGATCCATGCATTCTGACAAGTATTCTATTGCAAATATTTATCACAGGGGAAACATATGACTAGGAAAGAGTGAAGTTCATTTTTTTATTAATTTAGTCTATAAACATGGTAAGAAAGTTGGGAGTCACAGTTGTAAGTCATTCAAGACTGTCAAAATAAGAAACGAAATGCTGTGAAAGTGATACAATCACATACGTAAGCAGCACTTTAACTTAGCACCAATAAACAGAGGGAACTGAGTACTGCAGAGTTGACATGATTATATCATTGTTATAAAAAAAAAGTTTTAAGAAGCCTGCACTTTTAAAACAGGCATCTTAAAAAGCACGAAACATCCATGCACTCATTATGAAGTCTCTTGCACAAAAAAATCACTTCAAGACATGATATTTTCCAACAAATGCATGCATCTCACCCATACAGTAGTTTTTAACATTCTGCTATTGAGTTGTATTTCAAACATTTTTCTCTGCTTTTCTCGCATGTAGGGCCAGGTACATGGCAAGCATTTATTACACATACACAACCACAATGTTTTACCACCTTTGTAAAGAAAAAAAAGCAGAGCACCAAGGTCTAAATAGTTATAACATCACCATTCTTAAAATAGCTTGCATGGTGAAAATGCCCTTGATACCAGAACGGCAGACATTCTGTTTAGGCACTTAAATATCTAAAATACGTATGCAAAGTGAGTACCAAGCAAATGCAGAATGCATAACATTTTGATGAAAGGGGAAGGCAAATCTTTGGATAATTTTTTGATACAAAACATTATGTCACCCTACACTTAATACATCCAGCAGTGAGAGAATCAGTCAACCAATTAATCTTGTGGGATGACTGAAAAGGATAATGACAATTAAATTGTGACCTACCATGATGAGATGTTGGCAATGAGGTTATATAAATATTACAGATAAATTACAATGTCTGGAGAAATAATTAAAAAAGATCTGATCATGTACAGTCTAGATGTGCAAATGGTGGCTGTGTGGGTGGAATTGGACAGCATACTGTCACAAACAAGGCAGAGAAAGGCATTTGTATCATGCATACAAAATGAGCCTAAAAATGTTAAAAATAGTGAAGTCATGAAATTGGCTAAAGTGACATTAATAAAATTATTTATCTACAGTTCAAAAGTTCTTTTAAAATTATTCAAATTGTCAATTAATAAAATTAGGAAATAATATCATAATTTGTTACAACGAAACAAACCTTATTAGAACTGGACTGGTGGAGGTAGCATCTTCACATAAGTCTTTCAAAATTGCCATACAAATGTAAACAAAGTAAAACGGTATTTGTATTCATTTCAATATGTCCATGGCTGTTTTTTTCATGTCATTATTACAGCCTACTGAAGCTAATGAAAGTGGTCCCTTTTTACACAGTTCATCAATCACCATCCATGAACAAAGTAAACCCTAAAAAAAGTAAGAGAAGTAAGAAAAGCAAATACCTTTGTTAAAATCTCATTGTAAAAAAAATATTAAAAAGTGCCAGTTGAAGGATGATGAAACCTCGACCTCCTCCCTGAGTAGGCAAGGCTGAGTTTCACCATCGCTTTAATCAGAGGTGTCAAAAGTAAAAGTACATTTATGGTGTAAGTACAACACCAGCACATGATTTTACATAGCTGATACACCATTAACTCTGTTTGTACCCAATGAGGTAGATAGACTGTATTGTTACTGAAAAACACTAAAAACCTAACAAGAACGCACCACAAATGCGATCCTATCAGCATAGAGTCAGCTGATCATAAGACTAGCACTGGTTACTCAGATAAGTCACCTGGGTTGGAAAAACAGTGTTTCTTTTTTCAGTGCGTTTTTTACTTATACTTTTGACACCTCTGGCTTTAATCCATGACCCCTGACACACTGCTTCTGCCATGTTGGCAGTGTAGCACCTGCCATGTTGGCTGCAGTTAAAATGCCGGTATTTGTTGTGGTCCAAATGTTGTCTGTCTGTTTCCTTGCTTGTTTGTTGGCCATGCTCTGCTTGTGAAGGCCTTAAAGCAAGGCAGAAGCACACAGTTCTTATTTTACTCCGGCCACTCTCATGTTGCCAATGCTGACGCTGTAGTTAAAATGCTGGTGCTAGTTGTGATCCATGTGCCTGAATGTTTCCCTGCTTGTTTGTTGGATGTGTTCTGCTTGTGAAGGTCCTTAAAAGCAAGGCACACAGTTCTTGACCTGTTGGCAATGCTGATTGCTGTGGTTAAAATGCTGGTGTTTCGTTTTAGCCCGTTCATCGGCCTGTTTCCATAGTCAGTTTGGTTGTGAAGGCCTTTAAAGCAAGGCACAGTCCTTGTTTTAGTCCTTTAGTCTTTACACAGGAAATAGTCTTTGAGTGGAGAAAGAAGATGGCGGACCACAGGGACGCTCCACGCTTTCCCCAGGAGCTGCTGTCGTCTCGCACGGCCCATGTTGGCCACGTCCGTATAATGCTTCGGGAATCCAAACACCCTGTGGATCACCAGACAAATGTCATTACTGTCAACACGACAATTAAAAACACACAAACTGATAAAACATGTTGTACATGTTAAAAACATGTTATTCATAACCTGTGCAAAATACATGTTACGCAGTACAAGGTATGTACAAAGTAGGCAACATACAGTTACAGTGTACATGCTACATACATACTCCTCAGGCAGTGTCATGATATGCCCTATGCACCACAGTGCATTCTAGTTGCAATAAAGAGTATTCATGAATTGTTTTGAATATGAATTGCAGCCATCATTTAACCTTACGAAAGCATTGCGATTGTGGTTATGGTCTTCAAGATAATAGGACTCATAGGACTCAATGTTAACTGTTAGCTTGGAGGTAAAATTTGCACTGCCGTACTCAGAGAACAGCAGGAAGTACTGGGGAAAGGTAAAACTCAGTTATTTAACTTAAGAGGAGGTGTAATATGAGCTTATTTCCATAAATGGGACAGGATCACTTTAAGTGATTACACCTACAAAAGTGTAACTTGTCAGGACTCATAAGCGGACTGGACTCAGACCACATCAATAAAGGTCTCAGTACGGTTCACTTCCGAGGGGTCTGGGTACACTTTTAAATGTTCACATATGCACAGACAATGTTCAGTCACAGATCTGAATTCTCTTAAATGGCTGAAAGGGACCAGGTGTGAAAACCTTATACAGACAGTTAGGCATGTAATAGCTGTTAACATGTGAACATTAAAATAAAGTGTTAGAGGCATTTACTTCTCCAGTTCAGTTGCCCACAGGTGATCATCCTCTCCATTCATAGTGACTGGCATGAGACCCGTTAACTTCCCCCGTGTTGCGACTTTTGAAGTGATGTTCTTCAGTTTGGCAGTCTGCAAGATGAAACACAAAATAAATTCCCAACAACTTAGTTAGGCATTTCAATTATTGAAGACGAAATCAGCATTGAACTGTCTGAAAACACTTTTATCTGCTTTGTATTTTTTATGATGCCCCACACGAATTAGCTCTTTTCAGCACTCATTTGACTTACTCCCTTGACTAAGTAATGGGCATACAAATGACGACGCACAAATCTGAAGGTTGAATAACAGTAGTAGTAGTAGTGGCAGCAGGGTTCTAAACGCCAACTGGCCAAATGCTGGAGAATTTTCAGTTTGGCTGGTAGGAAAGACCAACTTACAAGCCACTTTGACCCATTAGTGAGTGTGTGTTTGGCTAGAGCGATTAACATCTACCAGCCATTTTGGCTGGTGGTGAAAAGAGATCATTTAGGGTCCTGAGTGGCAGCAGCAGCAATTGAAGTAGAAGTGCTTTATTTATCTTGTAGGAAATGTCAACTACATTACAACTACAAATGTCAACTACATTACATACAAATAGGTCTACTCAAATCTACAGCACCTAAGAAGCCTGTAGAGCACCATCTATCTCACCTTGGCTATTCGCTTAATCTCAAGGCAGTCCTGCAGGTTAATGCGGTCGTTTTCTGAGGGAACCATTCGCCTAAAGGGACAACAGAGGAAGATAAGGGGTGAGAATAAATCAATAAAAGGAGAGAACATGAGAGAAAATTGCATTCATTTTAGTCTGTAAAGCTGTGCAAGATAAGCAAGGCAACCGATAACACTGCTACTCAGCTTGACAAGTGACAACCTTGTCCTTATAAAAGGTGCCATTATCAGAGTTGTATAAAGTAGAAGTAGAGGTACAGTTACGGATGTAATTACAACTGTAGTAGTAGAATGTTACAAGGTTTACTGACAATTTCAACTACACTCTAAGAAAATTTCCCTGCAAAATAACGGCAGTTACTGGCAATTATATTTACCTGTAATTCTACTGTTATTTCACACCAAAAATCAAATACAGCTCATTGCTGTTTAATGTATCACAGTATATAAAAAAATTTCAGCAGCAATTGAACTGTTAAATAACAGTACTCTACAGAACTTTCACAGTATTAGTATTGTTAAACTAAAAGTCCTCTACAATATTTATGCAGTAGTATAAGTAAAATAACATTTCACTTAGAAACTTGAATTGTACTGTGTGATGACAGGCAAATACTGGGTCATAGTTGTATTCATGAATATGGCCATGGCAACTCCCCACCCCACCCATCATTCTCCATAACTGTGGTACCCTGGCCATGTTACCACCCCACCCTCCCATCGTTCACCATGACTGGAGTGCCTTGAGCATGATACTATGGCGCTATGCTGTATTGAGAAAATGGTTTGCGGTGGTCCTTTGAAAGTGTGTTTGCATGAATAAAATTTCAGAGTACGCAGTGCTATGTTACAATGATAGTGTGCGAGGTGGGCTTTTTACTGTATCTCTTGATGAACCAATGATGAATATAGCATTGGTCAGTCTTTAAAAAAATATTTTGCACCAAGTAGCACAGCAAACAAGCAGCACTACAAGCTAGCTCTCAAAGCAATGCCTAATTTGCAGCAGGCACATTATATGCAACAACGCCACAAATGATGCCACATACAGCAAGCTTTCACAAAGAGGAAAGTGTGCAAGCATGTAAGCAAGCTTTTAGGCAAGCTTGTAGGCAAACAAGTGCTATGCTGTGCCATGCAGGCCAGCCAGCAGGCAGGCAAGCAACTGAAGTGTTGATAGTCCAGATTTATATACAGATGCAAGAGTACCATGTGACCAGAGTCATCAGGCCCTTGGCAGGTGACGCCCGTAATTGAATAATGGCATAACAGCCCTACTCAGGTGAGGCCAGGCACTGATTAGCAGATTAGTTTAGATGGGGCTGCTTGTTGCGAGAGTGCAGGGGCTGTTCACTCACGGAACTTCCTGTTAGCCACAATTGGCTAACCCTAACCACGGGACAGTGCAAAATGAATGGGTGTCAATGGAGTTTTTTACTATTATAATTTTTGTGATTTTTTATATTTTTTTGTCCTGAAATATTAATATTAAGTTCGAAGCTAGAAATAATAAGACCCCATTTGAGTAGCGTTTCGATTCTTTTGCGCAACTAGATTATTATATACTGGGTCACAAAGCTCAATTTTTATGGGGCCAAACCCATAAACATTAGTGCAACGCTAGCGAGTACAGGTTGAAATCTTCTAACCTGCTGTAAAACTACACACCTGAACGATTTGTCAATACAGCCTATTGTTAAACAACAGTCATAGTGCTTACCAGGAATGTTTTGTTGATGATATTTGTGACTGGAAATCGCAGTAGCAATGTATTTAGCATGGGTTCCCATTTCCATTCCATACATTTTCCCACATGAAGGACTGGCCCACGCTCGTTACTGCAGTATGAATGCAAAGCTAACTGGCTACAATGGGAACCAATGAGACTGAGCCTTCTCCCTGTTAGAGGTTCTCTGGAGAGTGTTACAAGTTCTTAAAATGTTTCAGCCATTCACACTTTCATCACTATAAAAATGCATGTGCTACTCACACTTTGCTGCATCAAGCACTTTTTAAGTATTGTAGTTTCCTTAGAAATTGTTTCATCATGCTTGATAGTATCAGATAATCTTTAACCAGTCAGAATGACTTCAGTTCTTCAGGTGGTATTGAAGTTTGATGGTGATCACGGACAAGTGGAGGATGAATGGGTTTCAATGGTGCTGCCTAAAATAACTTGGCTGAATCTCAAATGGCACACTTGTGCACTTCGGGCACTATGTTTCAGTGCGTAACTAATATGGCATGCGCACTGAAACATGAACACTAAAGTGCACAAGTGCACCATTTGAGATTCAGTCCTTGTTATTTTCTAGAGATGCACCGGATCCGGTTCCGGTTCCGGATCCGTCAGGATAATAGAGTTTTTCACAGGATCCGGGTCCGGCAGGATCTTTAGCAGTGGATCCGGTATCCGGCATGTTACCTAAGTTACCTAAAAATCAAGGTCTGGTGCATGTCTAGCCTAGGCTTTTCAGTCTTTCACAACCCCAATCACTGCATGGAGTGAAATCCCTTTGGAAGCGGCTATTGCAGGCAGTGTGGCAATAAGCCAATGAGTCTAAAAAATAGTTTGTGCCAACGTAATAAAAAGGGCCCACGTGTGCGAGTAGACTATATGTTTCAACCCTTTTGTAGGATCTGGTATCCGGTTCCGGATCCGGCAGGATCTTAAGCAGTGGATCTGGTATCCGGCAGGATCCTAAAAATCAGGATCCGGTGCATCTCTAGTTTTTTCCACAACGGCGAATACTGCTATTGTGCAGTACTTACTGTTTATGCTCAATATGTGACTCAAAGTAATATTTTCACAGTAGTTGTCTGTTTTTTCGAAAAACAGTTGAATGCTGTTGCAGAATTGCCGTAAATAAACAGCTATTCGTTACAGTGTACGTAATACACTACCAGTTTTGTAATTACGTCCGTAAAAGTACTTCTACCAAAGAATTGTCTAGTAGAGTAAGATCCATCAAGCCCATTATTTTCCTGGATCCCTGTGACATCAGGTGAACGCCCCTTTGGAAGACCTTTGGTTAGGAGACCTTGGGAGACTTGAGGTTGAGAATAAATGGAATTCCCTTAGGGCTGTAGATGGCAGTGGTGCACATCTTATGCAAACAGCACAGAAAGGTTTGGGGAATCTTATTCTACTAGGTGATTCTTTATTTCTACTCCTACTTTATACAACTCTGGTCATTATCACCAAAACATTGTGCTAGAGGAGTAAAACATGGGTCAAATGGATGGTTTTACATGGTGATTTAGTCAAGTGGTGAGCTACAAGTTTGAATTTTTACAACATTTCAGCTTTCTTCACTTTCCATTTTTGTTCTTTCTTTAGTGGTGGTTGGAGGTGGGCAGTCATGGGTCAGGAAAGCTGGCTACGGCCCATCTCCCAATGGCAAAGCCAGGGCTCTAAATTAACACCTGCCAACCAGCCAAATTCTGCTTAAAATTCAGTTTGACTGGTAGAAAAGAAAGCTTGCTGGACACTTTTATCCATTAGTGAGTGTGTGGTTGGCTAGTAAGATTAACATCTACTTTGGCTGGTGAAGAAAATAATAATAATTTAGAGCCCTGGGCACAGCCATGTTTGCTGCTCTGTGTGGATGTGTTTATATTACCTGTTCATTGCTGGCAGGTTTCCCCAGAAATATCGAGCCCTGTGAACCGGAGTAACAGCGACGGCATCAAGCATGACGGGGTTGCACTGTGAACACAAGGAGTAAAAAAAAATGTTTAATTTATTTTACAGGGGTACATTTATGACTATTTCCCATTCATGAATAACACACAATGCACCTCAGGCAGAAATATTATGCAAAAATAATCATTAAAAAAAATAAAAAAAACATCTTCCAGACCTCAAGAAATCGGCTGATGTCAGTCTTGTCGTTGTTGCTCATGGACACCACGCTCTCAAAGAGGTGGAAAAAGGGCCGGTCATCATCTTCCCTCGGTCTCAACATCGTCAGCATGCGGTAGTACTCGAAAAACAGCCTGCCTGTGCCCTCTGAACAGAGAAACAGAGGAAGACAGAGAACGTTTATTGAAGTTTTTCTCAACGGGGGCAGTACATCCCTCCAGGGGGTGTTGGGGAGCCCTAGGAGGGCACTGAGTGGGATACAGTTGAGAGGGGGCGGTGCTTAGTGGTCATTGGGGGCATTAGTCTATTTCATTTTTTTCATACTAAGGGGGGGTGATGGCAGGCTTATGATGAGGTCCAGGGGGCACTTGTGTAAAAAAAAGTTTGAGAACCACTGGTTTACAGAATGAACGGAAGTCAATGGTGCTGGATATTCAAAGAGCAGCGTGCCTGTGTGTTCCACAGGAGAGAAGCAGCAGGATGAAACCGTGAGAAGAACTAGCAGGGGTGAAGTGCGCAACTCCAAGCAGCAGAGGGCAGTAATGCGTACAAAAACAAATGGCCATAAACCCCTATAGACCCGTTCAGAGTCGACGTCCTCATGAATGCGTGCGCATCGTTGACTCAAACACACCAGAGATATTGTAAGGATATTACGAGAGACCCCACTCTTCTGGGTGGTACTGCACTCTAGGGGGAGTGCAGACTCCATTCAGAAAGAATGGGCTGCGCCCTCTCGACAGCGGCCAATAGGTGAACTGCAGGCATGGGTAAAATAGGGAGTGGTGAGTCTGTATGTAATACTGGCTGACAGTGCAGACACTAAAGAGAGAAAAACTGCCGTTCTGAAGTGTGTACGTTGATGAAAAATAGAGTTTCCGAAAAGTACACTTGTTCTGCTATTTTGAGAGGGAACATTACACTACATTAAACTACTGACTGGACTGATGACATCGCCAGGAATGCCCGTGTCTGTGGTGCCCACTGCATATCTGAAGTTAGCGCGAGCATCCGTTATCTTATTTCAGAATAAACACCTGTCGAGTCTCTGTACAAGTGACCGGAGCATGGTCGATTTTGAGGCAGCGGTGCGCACGCAGCCAAATTACGTCATACCTGTTTACAAACTCTAAAGGGGTCTATACAGTACAAGCTGCAAGGTATTTGAGTTAGGTCTAGTGGCAGAAGCGGCCACCTACCAAACACTCCTTTGCGTGTAACGTTGGCCATGCACAGGTCATGGGTTGGGCTTGCACCAATCAGCAGATCAAATTGTCCCCATTCAGCCAACTGCAACAAAATCGAAAGTATTCATATTAGCCAGACAATTGCATATACTCACTCTACAATACACTCTACAATAAAACTAAATTCAATGGCCTTTGAAGAAAATACATAAAATGAATGAACAGCCTATGCCAAAAATATGTATAAAAGCAGCCTTATGACCTTATTCATGTGCTACTTGCATGAGTTAAAAGCAGAGGTGGAAAGTAACTAATTACTTTACTTGCGTTACTGTAATTGAGTAGCTTTTTTGTGTACTTGTATTTTTTAAACTACTTTTTAAAATGTGTAATTTTACTTTTACTTAAGTACATTTTCTTTCAAGTAATGTACTTCGGTACATTTTACAGCACAAGCGTTACTGAGTTTTAAAAAAAAAACATCTCTAGAATTCTAGCCTAGTTTATAAAGAGTTGGCGCGTGCAACCTGTCTCTCACTCAAACGATGATGGCTGACATGGAGGCTGACGATGGAGATTCACTTAACTCAGAGGAAATCAACATTAGCTGTTCTTCCTCTAACCCAGTGCACCCCTTGCACATTTAGAGGCAGAAAACGCTGATTGTTAAAAAGTAACTTTTTACTTTTACTCAAAGTACATTTTAAATTATTTACTTTTTACTTTTACTTGAGTAGATTTTTTGACTGGAAAATGTACTCGTACTTGAGTACATTTTCAACAGAGTAACAGTACTTGTACTTGAGTACAATATTTTAGTACTCTTTCCACCTCTGGTTAAAAGTCAACTCACAATCTTTAAATTCAGGGAGTACCAATGAAGTGTTGCTTACATGCTTGCGTGTGATACTGCGTGCATCCATGATGTACTTGATGTGTCCCTCGTGCTGAATGGCACCCACTGCAATGGCGTCCTCACAGATCTCTGCAGCAACGTATAGCTCAATCTGAAGGCCGAGTTCCTTCAGCACCTGGTAGCCTGGGGGGAACCATGGACATGTACAGTATTTGTTCACTGTGATGGCATTCAATTACCTGAAAACATATGCTTCCCCATTGCAGTGGGGCTTTGTGGGGTTTTAGAGTTCTTAGCTGTACTAAAACTTCCTTCTGCAGCCAATGGGCAAGTGAGAACAGGTGAAAATATCAGATAAGCACATGATGAGAAGACATACGTACGTACCTGTGGCAATACCATCAAATAGAGACAGGACTCTGATTGGCCGGCGCTGATGGGCAGGGACTGGTGGATACAGTCGATGGGGTTCCTAAGGAAACACCATAAACATTCAGTTACGAACACTACTCATGATATACATTCCTGCGCATACCTTGCTATGCCTGAGAAACACACACACATTTTAAGCTGTTCATGTCCTCTTTCGGAAATTTGAATAAAAAAGTTTATGATAAAAAGCAAAGTATGAAATGTAATGTATTGTAATATTGTAATATGAAATGTATTGTAATATACCACAGTCATGAAGCAGATTTCTATTCCACCATACCCTCAATATGTGTGTCAATACCGGGTTTGACTACAACCTTGTCAGAACTTTGATCCAAAAAGCATTGAATCAGCTGGTTGTGACTGATCTTGACACCAAATGAATGCAGGAGTCTCCCAGTAACGACTTGTACATGCAACTGAACACAAATGAGTGACAATGTACAGCCTTTTGCACAGAGACAAAGATGATAAATTACTAACATGAAAGCTCCTTGAAATCTGATGTTTTTGTTGCAGTCAACTATTCACACTTATGTTAACTATGCACAGGAGAAAAAGTCCCTGGAAGTAATGGCTTATTTCTGGACACACAAAACACTTGCGTGCTGATGTTCGACAGGGCCTGTGAAAGCATGGGCCTCCTTGTGACAAGTTCTAGTGTCCCAAAGATGCTCTTTTAATGCAATCACGTTCTCCCACGATAAACAAGACAAATCAAGAAGTAGAATAAAAAAATCAACACTTACAAATTGGAGAGCGCTGCTGTCGGCGAAGAATTCCTGCACCAGTTTGGTCCAGTCAGGCCTGAGGCGTAGGGAGCCGTTGTTCTCCACAGGATCACAGATGTAGCAGCTCCACGGCTCAACCTCCTTCATACGATCAAACGTACCTGGACCAATCAGGAACTCCAGGCAGTCCTTGCAGAAACACCTGCACGCACACACACACGTCAAGTTGGTTAGAGGTGAGAGGCCAAATGGACATGGAGGTGATACTGAAGCTGAAAAGACTCTTGAGTGTCATTGTGTCACATGTGTCATTTGAGGGACACAATGATACAATGCCATTGAACAGATTTTTAAAAACTTATTTCTTTCAATTTTGAAGACAGCAGTGTCAGAAAAGAAAACCGTAGCCGCTTTGCGTAGGTGGGCCCACAGTCGGCTACTCATTGCTGAAAAGACTCAACTACATCATAACAACATTGTTATGACATTACCGAGAGCCTTCAGTAACAGATTATGGCCTGCTCATTACAATTTTGGTGACAGAAAGGTTTTAACAGAGGCTCTGCGTTAAGGGATTAACATGTGGAACGAGCTTTGTCCTCACCTGCAGCAGCTGGCATTGCTACACAGTATCACCTCATTGCCCCAGCAGCACACTGTGCAATAGGACTGGTAGCCGTCCTCGTCGTATCTGTACAAGGTCTCTGTAAAGTTTTTCTGCAGGGAACAACAGAACAGAACACCTGTGAGCGCTCAAATTACACAGCAATAGTTCCAATTTTACATAATTGCTTCTTTACATGCTTGTGTGTTGTGTGTTTATTTTAAGTTTGCATGTATGTGTTCATCCACACACAGCTCAATTTGTATAGTGAGGACATGTTGCTCTAAGTCTGTATGTACAGTATGTGTGCGCCTATGCAAAGTTTCATTGTAGAGGGAAACTGTACTGTAGTATAATGACAGTAGCCTTCCAACCTACTGGGCAAACGAAGAAGAACGCTACTCTGTTTCTTTAACCCAGTAAGACATGGCCCCTGTTATAAATTAGCCACATTATAAACTAGAATGGGCACTCGGTAGAGCGCAAACCTTCGCCTACGCCACTTATTTTTTTCTGGCCATCTTCAAAGTGTGGGGCATAACATTCTCCAAATTTTGGTTTTAGTTTCATTTAAATCGGACCGGAATATCGTAATTTTACATTTTTGGCCCAGTCTTGACCTGTTATTCAATTCAGCATGCACACGTTCTTCTGGCATATAGTGCTTGGCAAAGAAAAATGTTTTTGACCTTTTCGTGACCTTGACCTTGACCTTTGACCCAATCACTCCCAAAAAGTAATCGGTTGTTCCTTGGGTCATGACCAATCATCCCACTAAATGTCATAAAAATCGGCTCAATGTACGTTTTGACCTTTTCGTGACCTTGACCTTGACCTTTGACCCAATCACTCCCAAAAAGTAATTGATTGTTCCTTGGGTCATGACCAATCATCCCACTAAATTTCATAAAAATCGGCTCAATTTACGTTTTTGACCTTTTCGTGACCTTGACCTGGACCTTTGACCTTTGACCCAATCACTCCCAAAAAGTAATTGATTGTTCCTTGGGTCATGACCAATCATCCCACTAAATTTCATAAAAATCGGCTGAATGTACGTTTTTGACCTTTTTGTGACCTTGACCTTTGACCTTTGACCCAATCACTCCCAAAAACGAATCAATTGTTCCTTGGGTCATGACCAATCATCCCACTAAATTTCATAAAAATCGGCTCAGTTCTGTCTGAGTTATACGAAGTACAAACAAACATTTTGACCTTGACCTTTGACCTTTGGCCCAATCACTCCCAAAAACTAATCGATTCTTCCTTGGGTCATGACCAATCATCCCACAAAATTTCATAAAAATCGGCTCAGTTTTGACTGAGTTAGACGAAGTACAAACAAACAGACATATTGACAAATAAATACACGGCGGGCAAAACATAACCTTCTGGCGAAGGTAATAATTACCAGAATGGCATAAACCAAGTCGTAATGTATTATCAAAGGCCCCGTATACTGTCATAGTGGTGTAGTACTACGTATGGTGGTAAAGGTTTACCAGTGAAAATGACAGAGTTCCACAGGTGGAACGGCATGCATTTGGGATCTACATTCCTTTGAGATAGGGCATCTTGTTTTCGAGGAGTTTGAATGGTTTACCTTGCACTTCTCACAAAGGCCTCCCTCAAACAGTGGGTGTGCAACCTCAGGCTCAGATGATCCACAGGATATACAGAAACCTTTAGGAGGAAGAGAGACAAGCCAGACAGGTGATGTCAGTCTTAACTCAACCAGATGGTTTTATAAACTGGGTAAAAAGGGATATGCGTGCAGACTTACTTTCAATGCTTTTCTTCTTATCAGACAGCTCCTTGAGGATGTGTTCTGAAACAAAGTGGTAAATGTTTTCGTTTATTTTCTCATAATACAAAAATGATTCTGACACAATACTTTGCTAAAAAACACCCTTTCTTTGTCCAGAGTAACTGTACAAATAAAAGGAAGTTTCGATACACAGATCGATCTGGTAATTTCTAATTAAAGCAGAGACATAATAATCTGACTCTCGCCATATGAATGGGATCTGCCTTGCTCCAGAAACATCCATCTGCAGCTAGGCCATAAGCATACCTCTGAGAAGGTGGTTTTTTTTTTTTTTTTTTAAATCCTTGCACGTGATTAGGGAAACACTTATCTGACATTTTAAATGAGCTGCTACTTTAACTACTCACAGATTCGACAATACAATTAAAATGACAGAATCAATGTAGATGAGTGAGTCCATGCGAGTGGCCATTGTTGCTGAAACAACTGTCACCTTTCACTTATGTTTCCTTCTCCAGTACGTTTTAATTTTGTATACATTACATCTCTTAAAATCCCGCATTTTGATTTTGGATCAGGGCGCATCCAAAGGCCCTCCAGATCCTTGTGTGAGCTCACAAAGCTGAGTGGAAATACATGAGGGTCAGGCGAGAGAGATGCTTGAGACATAGACCCTCAAAAAGTATTACCCAGTTGTGAAATTTATGTTAATTCAGAAAACATTCCAAAAACTAGAAATGCACTCAGAGAGGGCAGACCTCTGCCAAGGAAGCTGTTTTGATAGAACATTTGACTTTGTTACACCCTATTTGTTTTAAAATCTTTCTGCCTTCTTTTTGTGGAGTTGGAACTGGAAACTGGAATGTCAAAATTCGCCCTATCCCGTAATGGTGAAGAACCTTGAAAAAAATCCTGGATCCGCATCGTGATCCGGATCACCACCAAAATCGAATCACTTGTTACTTTTGACTTTTCCAACAATTCCAAACTTTTTGAGATATCCTGCTGACAAACAGACAGACAAACCAACGTAACCAACGTGGACCTCCTTGGCGGAGGTAACAATGATGCTTTACCTCGACTCTGTGGCTCCATGTAGACTTTTTTCTTGCCAGGGGGTCTTCCTTTTTTGGTCGGGGGCTGGTATTCGGCCGTAGAGGAGTCTGAATCCAGGTCTGCCTCCGCCTCGTTTGGCTTCTCTGTAGGAAGGACCAGAGAAATGACTCACCAAAGTGTGCTGTGGAGTGTTGTGTCACAATGATAATGGGAGTTGGAGTTTCCCAGTTGAACTTTCACTTCACTTTCACATACTTGTACAATGAAGAGCAGCATACCAACAACACTGCAGCACACCTTTGAATGCGTCAATTTTGGTAGCTCAGCCACCCCCACTGATGGCGCACTTCATGCAGCAATTAGATGATAGTAGCATGTCAATTCAAAAATGGATTTTATCGGTCGGCTCTGACAAAATAGACTTGGGTGTGCGCTGCTGTATTGAAAACAAATGGAATCCCCAAGACAGCGAAGGAATCCCCAAGACAGCAAAGTAATGACGATGAAAAGACAAATAAGCAACAACGAATAAACAGGTAATTATTCAGAATACATGCAGGACTCTAAATTCACTTATTTCATCATAGCCAAACACAATTACTAATTGGTCAAAGTAGCTAGTTAAGTGTTCTTTTCAACCACCCGAACTGAATTTTCACCAGCATTTGGCCAGTTGACTGGAGTTAATTTAGAGCCCTGTATATATACATGTATGATATTGGTCTATGAAGGTGCGTACCGTCGCGTGCAGGCAGGAAGCCATTAGGTCCAGTGGGCTGGAAGCCTCCGAAGGCCCACTCCAGCATGTTCTTCATCTCCTCATCCTTACTGCCCGACGGAGACATGAAGGACTTCTCACACCGCTGGCCCGCCAGCTGGAGGGAAAACACGCACGCAGCAGCGGTTACACACGGACCATGCACATACAACATCTCTCATACAATAGTTGAAGGGTTCAGATGCAAAGCCCTCTAAAAGCCATGACAAAAATCTGTATGATTTCATTTTTAAATTGCATTCTCACCAAGTAATTACAATCAAATACAGCAAAGAAATACAACCTATTTATGTAAACTCATAACGTAATATGTACAGCATATTAAGTATATTATACTTAGAGGGTTTTGCATTAGAACTCTTCGGTTACAGTCATACTCATAAAGAGGGAGTTAAACTGTTAAACATTGCAAGCCAGTTAAACGCAAAATGGTAAGTTGCCCTGCTGTTAGCTCAACTTGAGGCTTTCTCAAACTGAGTCAACTTACAAACTTAAGAAAGCAGGGCAACTTACTTTTTTATTTTCAACTGGCTGTAATGATCTACAGTGTACATACAACAGATGTAGTCAAATACATGCAGTTTGAGAGCTCAAAGAATAATCCAGCAGTTGCATAAATCTCTATACAGTAGCAGAAATTGCAAAAGACGTGCAGCTGGCGTTCAACAGGTTTTCGGCTGGCGTGTGTAACTCACCTCCAGAGCCTGGTAGATGGCTGTTTTATATTTTGGCAAGCCGGAGTAGGAGTTGGTGCAGAAACACTTGGCAAAGGCCGCAAATGGTAGTAGATTCTCAGTGTGGATCTGAAATGAGCAAAACAGGTAAGCACATGCTCGTTCAGCACATTCTCGCTTTTTACATCTTCGTCTATTGTCTATTCCTTTTTCTTTTTTTGGGGACCATCCACCTGTCTAGGGACCACAAGTAGAGATTAGCCTTCAAGGTTATAATCTTGTATAATTAACATTGGTAACACTTTATTTTAGGGATACATCTATTAGCACTAATACATACAATGTCCCTGTATAAGTAACTTGTAAGGCATGTACAAAGTAAAATCAAACATTTGTTAGGCATGTATTCGCAAATGTCTTGTTCATGCACAATAAGGGATTTATTACCTATTCAACCTTAGTAAGGACCTAGTAGGCCTTAGCGTTTGCTTAGTACATGCCTTACAAGTTACTTATGCAGGCATTAACATACCTGCCAACCTTTAAAAAATTTTTTGAGTAGCAACTTATCGCGGCGCGGCAATTCACGGCGCAACAACTTGGCATGGCAAAGCAACGGGGTCGCCGGCGGGCCCATCTGAGAGGCTACTTTGTTTTGCATAGTCTGCCCTACACCTAGGGATGCCAAATGTCAACAGGGAAGATATAAGACACTTCATTCAGGCAGGGGGGTCCTCCCCCAGAAAAAAATGCTTTTCTTAGATGCAATTTCCTGCATTTTAATGCATTTTAGCCTAACATCCCGTGTATCTGGCAAATAGTTTATCTTGCTCTTCACAGTACTTTGAACTACCATAATTTATTAAACTTTCATGGAAGATGTTTTTTTTTTGTTTCACACCATAACACCAATACAAGACTATGATATAGTGTGCTGGAATTCAGGCCTCTAAATTAACTTCATTGATCACCAGCCAATATGGCTGTTAATCTTACTAGTCAAACATACCACCAGTCTGGCTAGTAGGCCTAAGTGGCTATTAAGTTATCCTATGTACCAGCCAAACAGAGCATTTGGTCACTTGGGGGTGTTAAGGAGCTGGAATTGAGTATGAAATTGAAGTATTTGCTGATTATTTTTTTGGCTAGAAGGTACATGTAGGAAAATGTATAATTTGATTATAAAATACCGAGGCATTTCAGTGATTTTTATGAACAAAAAGTTGAATTGTAATGATTCTTACATAATCTCCCCCAATATTAATAAATGGTGATGTTGTCACCTACTGTGAAGAAGCATCAGCAGTAGAGAAAAAGATAAAGACAAGTGTTATCTAAGCTAGGATAATATCAGGTTAATATTATTACATTGGGGGCTAACATCAAAATCACACTTTCAGCATTCATTCAGTACAAAATGCGTCATGTAGTGGCTCTACTGAGGGACGGGGGCTAATGGCCAATGCTCTTGGAACTTCCACGGTAACATTTGAGGGGCATCGCTTCTTTTTTTCCACTTCTCTGCATAATAGTAGGCCTATCTACCCTCATCTGCCGTCGTGAGTTGGCTATTGTTCACTGTTCGGCACATATGATGATAGGAGAATTGATTTTATTAATAGATTGCCATACATACGTGATTACGGACAGTATAGTAGTCGTGGAGTGATGCATATTTGGTATGACGCACGAGTCACGACCTGTTCACAGAATGGGCCATGACTCAGGGGGGAACAGTATTCCTATACGGTGTCATGGTAGGTTACGGATGTAGACATACTCCGAGCACAACCGTTAGAACTATCGCTTTATTTTCCCGAGTTAAAATGATCCGGCGCAAAGGGAAACCGAATTTGGTTTGCTGCTAATGTGCTAGTTTATAGCGCGGTCATCGACACATTTTATCATTCGGAAGTAATCTCGTTTCGGTCCAATATCAAAACAAGCAACAACATATTGCCGTCAAATACGGCGAAACATTGGGTGAATCATTACGACAGACATCGGCCTTTAGTTATTTTCATAAGTTTACGGATTTAACAACTGGACGCAATTCACTATTCCCATACAGGCTACCTTTCTCAAAGTCCTTTACCTTTGAAACGGTGATTTTGACGGTGCTCACTTGTAGGCCTACAACTACAGCGACAGTACCAAGATGGATAATTCATGATGACAGGAGGAGGACACTTGTTTCAGAGATTAGAGGAGTACATTAACCAGTCTCTCTGCTTGCGTGATTTCGAAGCAAACTTTCTATATCTGCAGCTGATGCCTCGACTCGAGAGGAGCGCAGCACAATGAAGACATCCAAACTAGCGCTCTGATTGGTCAATATTCCCCCCCCACACACACACACACACGTTGCTGGCCAATGTAAAGGCCAGCGCGAGACAATTGCAAGCAGAGCCATGTCTACGGCTCTGTGTGGTTGCAAGTCTACAGAGCAATTTATAAGGGCCCATGAACACACTTTGCTATTGGTTTTTCCCGTATTTTGAAGTGACAGCGCCGTAGTTTGATGTCAAAATCCGTATCTGCTACACAAAATGCGTAATGGTCGGCAGGTATGCATTAACATTGTATATATTAGTGCTAATAGATGTGTCCCTAAAATAAAGTGTTACCTTAACATTTTTATGCTATTAAAATATGCTGTCCCTCTGTTCAATAAACAACTTTAGAACGTGCGGTTCTCCAGCTCCTCACCTCTGAGAACATGCCGTCTCCAAACCACTCCACCCTCCTCATATGGGCAGGGGCGCTCCAGCCTTTCCACTCCACCACCATGCCAGGCCACCAGGAGAAGTCTTTACCTTTACCCCACAGCATCTCACCCAGCATGAAGCCATTGTCTTTATCCTGCACACACACAACCACACACACACAGAGGAACATCATCACGTCAAGTTCAGTTTTGGCAAAGAGTTTTTGAATGAATCAATCAAGAAACCATCACTACCGTCGACCATCACACCATTGTTGGTATACGTCGTTAACTTGAAATTAGCACTGTAAAACCAGCAGCTCATATACACAGTACAAAAATGTGGTCATAATTCAACACTTAAGCGAATCGATCTTCTATAGTGTCTTTGGTCACAAACCACTCTACTAGTTATGCATTAGCACTGCATTTTGATCAGTGATCAAAATCACCATGGAAGTCTTATCTACCCAATCAATTACCTTGTATTGCTTTGGCTTCCTCGTCCTCCCAGTTGGAGTTTTGGGGCTTGCAGAAGGAGTGCTCGCCTTTGGGCCATTTCTTCCCTGTAATGCAAATATTACTGGATGATTGATCTTCAACACTACGGGGCTTTTCGAGTGTTACTCAATGAGAACATGATCAGATACACTTTGAATAAGTAAACAAAAAACAAAACAAAAACAAAAACACACAGACACGCAGACGCACCACACCACACAGTACTGACAGACATACAAGAAAGGATACCATACAAGTTCATTAAATCAAAGAGCTGTTGGTGAAATTTTGTACATTTGGATGATTGATGAATTGAGCTTTCTTTTTTTATCCACTCTTCCAGTTTTCCTTTGTTTTGTTTTTTTCTGGTGTTTTTCACCTTGGCTTGACATCTTAAAAATTCCCACAACTGAAACTGACAATTGTTACGTTTGCATGAGACATTTAATTCGGAATTAACTGACTTCAATCCTGAATTAAGCTTATAGTTCTGCTTTGAAAACATCATGTAAACACCTCTTAATTGGTAAGTAAATACAGTAAGTAAACTCGGAACTATTTAATTCATAATGATTTATTCGGAATTAAAGACATCATGTAAACGTAGTGAATGAAACACTAACAGCTATGTCCGCATGTGCTCACCCCAACAGATCTTATGGTCATGGTTTTAGCCAAACAGCCAGGAATTGTTGGCAGAAGATTTTTTGGATAAGGAAATTAATAAAAAAAAAGTGTTAAGACAGAAAGTGGATCAAAGTGACAATTGTGGAAATAACCTGGCATATTGAAAAACAAAGTACTTTTTACTATGATCGTGTCCAATGAGGTTAGAGCATGATTTTGGCTCAAGATCTCCAGGTCAAGACACCAGGCAGATAAAAAAGTGGACAGAAGTTTGAAAGTTTGAAATGAAGTGTTAATAACAGGACACATGCACTTTACAGGGAGAGGAAGTGGAGAAGTACTGACAAAACATGACAGAAAAAAAGATGTAGAAGTGTAGCGTCGGTGTAGAAAAGGGTAGTTTTCGCTCCAGGGGCACCCTCTCTCCTTCCACCTCCTTCACCCCTAACCAAGGACAGAGGCCGCCCCATCTGAGTTACCTACCGGCGTCGCTGGGGACTCGGGAGACTCTGGGTCTTTTAGAGAGCTGTCTTCTGACTTAGCCTTGTGCTTAACGTCGTCCGCCTCTAGAGGCTTGCACCAGGTGCCCGTGCCGGCCTGGAAGAGCGTACGGGCAGCGGGCTTCTGACGCAAGCTGCTGTCCCAGCCGTGTAAGCCCCTAACACCGTCGCCCTAGGACAGGGACAACACACGCACATCGACACACACACGCCTCCACTCAGCCATGGTTTGGCATCTTCAAGTGTGTGTGTGTTTTGTCTGTGCCAGCGTGTGAGCATGCAAGTGGGTGAGTGAGCATGAGCTAGCAAAGCGAGTGAGTAAGCAAAGGTAGAACAGAGGCTGGGTTAACAAAGGACATGCTAGACATGCTAGCAAGATAGATTAGGGTTAAGAGAAATAGAGTAGATTAATAAAGAGAGCATGCTGTAATAGAGAATGGAAAGAACAGTTGAGCTTCCATAAAGATGGAGATTTTATTTTCCCTTCAAGCAGTTCAATCTAGTGCTAGTACGCCGAGGACCAGGGTTCGATTCCGGGCCAAGGTTGTTTGTTTCCCGATCTGCCTCCATCTCTCTCTCCCATCCATTATTCCAAGTAAAGGCTTAAAAGCCCAAAAATCTATTAAAAAGAAACCTTTGCCCATCTCTCTTTGTTTCACATGTAACAAAGATCTCAGTAAATGTGTAAGGCACTCTGGGCAAAGTCTTGTGTTTTCTTTTCAACAAAATCACTGGTAATAGCTATTATAATAGTTACTATTTATGTCTACAAAAGGGAGAGATGGCAAGTATGAACAAAGTTGTCTTAACAATGCTATTTGTCTAGTAAGGTCATCTTTTTGTCATGACAAGGACACAAAAATGAATGAAATATATGCCTACTGTTCATACAGTACAACAGTTATGGCCATTAATAATGTGTCTCTGTACTGTCTGTGATGTGTCATGACATATACATGACTTACGCATGACCCTTCAAATACTTCAAATTATAGATGAGTGGTATGTGGCAACAGGTCTGAAGAGTCTGTCATGAATCTGTAATGTTTCACTGGCTTTGATTATCTGTAGGCGCAAAGGTATCTGGAAATCCAGACTGCGATGTGGAAAATGCAAGTGCACATAGTAGTTGCCTAAGCACTGCCATGCAAGAGACAGCAAAACTTCCCACTTTTAGGGGAAGTTTTACATTATATTAAGTAACATTGAGACAAGCATGAAGCATGAAAAGCTACTTCAAGCATACTAGCAGCAGTTGTTGCAGAAAGAATGCCATGCAATGAAGCAAAGTCAACATGTACAACCAACAGTACAGCTAGTGATACAATACATTTCAGGGTTAAGCCATAGCCATAGCAGTAGCCGGCTGCTACTTGAGATAACACCATTTCATCATAACATACAGTGCTGTTTTGTGATGTTTTGTTAAATGCTACAGCAGTTGCATTTAATAATCAGTTGATTTAATTAAGAGCGCAAACAGTAGGCAAAGTAACCAAAAAATAGTGGGGTAATGATATTTGTGTAGTCCAAACTATGGTTTAGCCACTTGTTCTCCTAGACACACAAAACTCAACATGTCAACTGCAAAGAATGGGGAGTAATTGTAATTATAAATGCATTATTGCCTAGTTTGCCTAGAAATAATAATTAGAAATAATTTGTCATGTAGCTCTACAAAACAGATCAAGCAGTTCTATTCTTTATAAGATTTATTTCATGATTTGCTACTACCATTTAAATTTTTCAGATAATTAAAAAAAAAAAAATGTTGAAAAATGACTGATGTTTGACGATATATGATACAGCACTGCATATGAACGGCATATGATCCGCATCAAACTTTTCCAAGCCGTACATGGTATTGCATGCCATTAATGGCTTTAGTGATCTTAAATTCGTTTTTGCTGAAGTGATGAGCAAAAAGATAATCACCTTCTTAGTGCTGGTCCAAACGATGTCTTCATCAACCGTAGGCTTAGTTGCCGTTTCTGTAAAAAAATATGCATAAAATAACACTTAGCTTAGAAGGCTATTGGATTGAACTTACCAGTTTACAACATGCAAAAACATGTGCAAATTAAATCAGATCACTACAATACACAATCTCTATCAACCTAATGAAATAAAATATTGACCCCTAAAAACTCCAACAGAACAAAACTGCAACAAAAATCACCACCAACAAAAAAAATATTTAAGGGAAAATGCATGTCAGTTGGCAAAGAAAATCAAACATTATCAGGTTAGTGACACCATGTTAATGGCCTCTGTGATTGAAAAACATTCACTTAATTATAATAATATGACCAAAAGATTGTTAAATTTAAGTTTAACCTGTCCCGTTCAATCGCTTCTCACTGGTTATCCTTTCAAGGCGAACAGCACAGGGTTTCAATGAGCATGCAACGTCATTCAGCCCTGAAAGACAGCACATTGTTTCCATCAATGTAACTGATGACAACCAGTAGAACAGCCATTACCAAAGAATCGTCTAGTAGAGTAAGATATATCAAGCCCATTCTTTTCCTGGATCCCTGTGACATCAGGTGAAGGCCCCTTTAGGAGACATTTGGAGACTTTAGGTTGAGAATAAACTGAGTTCCCTTAGTGCTGTAGATGGCGGTAGTGCACATCTTGTGCATGCCACCACCAAACACCACAGAAAGAAAAGGAGGGGACAACGCCCCCTTAGGAGACCAAACTATCAGAGATTCTCTAAGCTATGAGAAAGACATCTCTCATTGGCTCCCATTATAGCCCCGTTGGCGAACGCAGCCAAGTAAAAGATGAATGGGAGCCTATTGGGCTAAATGGCTCAGCAGGGATTTGTGACGGTTCTGTTCTCTGGTTTGTAAAGATGTGTGCACATTCTGTACCTTATCATGGAAGTTGTATTAGAAGTGAAGTTAAAGGTTCCTGACATGGCTTTGTTCTCCCAAAGACGTGTTAGTTTTGTCCTGCAACACGCTAGCATTCGGCTAATACCTGCTGGCTGAGGAATCTCTGCGACTATTCACGACCAGAGCTGATGAGAGACGTACTCTGACTGATCCTAGCAGAGACATCTACAGTCACACACCTCAAAACCCCCCACCGCCGTCCAACATGTTAATTGAAGGTGCCCAAATTCTTAAGGATGAGCACAGTCATTTCCTTTACCCCATGTACACATGCCGCTTTTCCACCACCTTAAATGCCATAAATAACAGGTGTCCGCAACAATCCTAACATAACTTTAAACACATCGACATCTGAAGTCAGACTTAAAACTACAAAACAAATGGCGTAGTGCCGTAAAGTCGATTGTCACGTGTTATGGCATTGCTATAGTTGAAATAAGGGTCATTTTCACGAATCTAACACTTGACAAGATGCAAACGTGTCAGCAAATGCTTTCACTTACTCATATCTATCGAACGCGACTTCATTGTTTCCAGGGAAAAAATCACACGGGCAGATAGTTCTATGAGAAGCATACAGCCCCATTGGCACCCATTCATTATTTACTTGGCTGCGATGACATAGCTGCAGTGCCACTCCTGGCCACACCAGCTAGTGGTCATTCTTGTACAATATTCCATTTTCTTTGCTATAGCACAACTTTGCATTGGGTGGGCGGAGTTTGAATTATCTTTCTCTACTAGAAGATTCTTTGCTAGTAGTTCTTCCAACCTTTTAAGAGATTAACTTGTGAAAAGTATCTCAGTCACAACAACTTGTGTTACTGCAGAGGCATTAGCTAGCACCTTACAGTTGTATAGAACCACCACCAAGAGTGTGAGGTCTGTTTGCAAGTGCCTGGCTCTTGCAAGTTTTTGGGTCATGTGACATGGTCACATTTTAGGTGACATACTCACACCAGGCATCCCAAGAAGAAGGCCAGTCATCATGCACTGCATTGTTTTTAAACCCAGAATGTTAGTTTACCTTTCTTTTTTTTGGGACTTTTCTTCTTCTTGCTCAGAGTGGGTGTGCTGACCGCCGTCACTTCAGGACTGTCTGACTGAGACTCGTCGCTGATGAGATCCACCTTGATGACGTCAGAATCGCTGTTCATGCTGTCGTCCATGGGCATGGGTGTAGACGAAGGTGTGGGTGTAGGTGTGGACTTCACACTAGCTGCAGCCTGTGCAAGACAGAGAATGTGCACAAAAAACATTCACTAGAATTAGATACTTAACTTAACTCATTCCCATCCTCACCACCACCATCATCTTGATCATAAGTGTCACACATTGCATAAAATGAATGTTGCACATGTGTCTCACAATACCCATGGGTATGGGACAGAGGTACACTGAATCATTGCTACTTCATACATATAGAAAAATCATTCATATTTTTTCATGAATTCCTGTTTTTAAATACCTGAGCAAAAACCTTCTCAGCCTCCAATGGTGGACAGGGGAGAGCCAGCAGAGTCAACATCAGTTTCCTAAAGACAGACGTGGCCCCCGTCTTCCTCAGATAAGTACCCCAATGCTCCTCCAGCATTACTGAAGACGACAATGAGTCCCTATGTCCGTTTCCACAGCCATTAGTGCCATTAGCAGCACCCGTCTTGGACTTGCCGTTCTTTTCTTCCCCAAGCTGGTACTGAGAAAATTCATCCGTGAGCTTTGAGTCATCGGCGGCACAAACCCCCAGCTGCGACGCCAGGTCCGCGATGGCCTTGCCAGACACCTTCAGCCTCCCCTCTGGGCTCAGGATTTGGGACATGCTCCGCAGCACCCCGTCGCTGAGAGGAAGATCCTCCGACAGGCTCGCCGTTACGGTGATGTAAAAGGACAAGCAGCTTTTCTGGAACTCTGTGATATAATCTGCCATCTCCACTTCATACCGGAATAGATATTCCTCCAGGTCTCCTGATACTCCTCCAAAGGTTTTCTCTGCGATGGGGAGGTGGAACTCAGGGTTCTGGAGGACGGCTGCGTCTTTCTCCTTGAGGTAGCGCATCACAGCTTGAGGTCGCAAGAAGCTGGAGGCGTAGGCCCGCAGTAGCCCGCTTGCCTCGCGCAAGATCTGCACGAGGTCGGCACGCGCGGCTCCGTTCCGCGTCTCCAGGCGATTCTGGAAGCTCCGCAGAGGATCCAAAGCAAAATCCAAGAACATGAACTTGACCCTGAGGTTGGCAGGTTTGAACAAGGCACAAATCTCCTCTCGCTGACCTCTACTGCTGTTGCCCTCTCCACTGCCTTCTGTGCTGAAGCATGAGCTGAGCTCAGTCCACATCTCAACAACCCTGCGGACGAGAGTAGCAAACACCTGGCATGGTGTGCTCTGTGGAGACAAGGACAGGCTGAGATCAGGAAGGCCAGTGAAGAGTGCTTTGAGGGTGTCATCCGTAGAGGCCAGAGTGGTATAATAAGACTGGATTTTCAGAAGCAGTTCCTTGATGTCGCGAAAGTGCTCTGTCACACCCACATGACACGCAACATCTGGAACATCGTAGAGCCCACCGAGTGCAACAATGTTTGGGTTCAACTCTTTCAAATGTGCGACCACCTTCTCTCTCAAGCACTCGCCCAAGCCATCCATGTAAAAAGAGCAGAGGTTTTTGCTGGGAAGGTCAAACTTTTTCAAGGTCTCGGTCAAAAATCGGACCATTGCTTCTCCTGAGATTCCTTCGCCTGAGTTTTGAAGAGCCTCCAAAAATCGAATTCTGTGCTTTGCTGCCTTGTCATCAAAGAACCCCACCAGCGCCACTAATGCATGTTGACTGTCGCTCAGTGCTATCTGCCCATATAGGTATAAACAGTAAGGCGTTTCTTTGCATGCAGTGGTGATATCCTGTGGATACCGTGGTCCGAGAATGAGCCTCGTTCTGTTTTGTGCCTCGCTGCCTGAGATGTCAAGAGTCTGGATGAAGCTGGCGAGAGCTTCGCTACAAAGGACGGATGAATCCACTTTGCTGCCACTGGATGATTCTCTCTTCTTTTTACTGTGGATTTTCGAAGTCTGGTGTCGCCTGAGCACAAATGTCCCTGACTGATGGAGGCTAAGGTTGATGTCACAAAGACTGCAGAAGGCGAAGTTGCTCCCCAAGCTGCTTGGCTTGATCCAGTCGAAGGTCTTCTCCCACTCCTGATCGTAGGAGCCAGCACTCTTCGATTGAGGTTCTTCATCAGTGTCAGATTCTATTACAGTCACTGCAGAAGAAAAACAACATTTCATGAACAAAAAATAACATCAATTGAACTCAACAATTGACATTTTTATCATCAGATATCAAATATTCTAACACGTTTCCAAAAAGTGTCTCAAAAGTGTTCTCTCTCACTGTTGAAGTAAATATTGCGCCTATGATACGATATAGACAAACTCACCATCCTGACTGTTTGATTCATCACTTGGTTGTGAGAACTTAACAAAAGGTCTTGCAGGAGTGATGCCCTCTCCTTTCCGTGCTTTGATTGGGTTATACTTCTCCTTTGAAACATTGGCCTCTGAGAACTTCTTGAACCACCTCAAAAAGTTGAAAGTGGGCCTGAATCTGCCTCTGATTATGTCCTCCACAGGAATAGGCTGCAAGAGAAGTTTGATACTTTAAGCGCATTGTAGAACAATTTTTGAAAAAACTCATTTCATAATGTCGTACACATTGCGCAAAGCAAAAAAAAATTCCGAAGCTGTTTATAACACAGTGTATAACATAATATAGTTATACTGAACTTGCAATAGAGGACATTAACGAGTTATTACACATACACATACAAATTGAGAATAAGGTACGTGTTAATGAAATGCAAGAGCATTTACAGAACTGCATGCCACAAATCTCCTTACCGTCTCAACTTCTGTCTTCGTAAAGCTCTCCTGCAGAAGCTGGAAGTTGTGAGTAAAATCTTCCTTCTCCTTCGCTTGAAATTTCACTTTTCCCAAATCAATGGATTCAGGAAACAGCCCATGCATTATCTGACAATAGCACGCACCTAAAGAAAATTAAATTGAGCGTGAAGTTATTATGTAGCCTAACTACTATTTCATTCAGATGGAATGGTGACTTGATGTTATGTGTGCATGTATTAACAAGTACACTGAGGAGTTAGGGGCTTACCTGAACATGTTTGCTCCACCTGTGAGAACTTGATCTGAAGGGTTTCATTCAGCCATTTCAAAAGGTCAGCCCGAGAGCATCTGTCTTCTGTGAAACTTTCGTTCAGGCTTACGTTTGTAGCCATCTTAAAATGTCCAGATGCCCTGAAACAAGGACAAAACAAGGACAAGTTAGATAAACCTCTGCAGCCTAATAAAAACGTAGTAGAGAAGAGATACATAGATAGATAGAAGAGATCCAAAAGGTACAACAGATAATCTTAACATACATGCAACAGTGCAACACGCATTGCAAAAACCCACTATATCCCTCATCATACATATTTGCATACATTAATACATAATAAATAAAACACCACTTCGCAAAGTGCCTCAATAATGCGCAATGTTGTAGGAAACTTGTTTACTCCATGGCCGACCCTGCAAGGCCAACATAGCCTACATTAAGATTCTCATAATCTTATAATGGCCAAAATCCACATGCACTGGAAACATAACCTTAATGATTTTAGTGTTGCAGAAGGCAGCAACCATGTCAACCATGGCATGTGGTGATTTGCAAGTGCCAAATACAAAGTTATTTTAGTTGCAACAAGTGACAGTCATACATTGAACTTGCTACATTATATTTTGACACAGAGTTTCTCATAAGCAACATGGCTTCAGATGCCGCATGCTTCTATACAAGCTGGTCACATGTGCACGAAATCAGCAGCGAGGCAAAAGTTCTGCGGGACACTAGACACATGGTAGCCTACTACAATCTCCTCCCACTTGAAGAATAAATTCTCGCGGAATATTCGATGGCGCGAAATGAAAGTATAAGAGGGAAGCAGTGCACTGCTCCCATTCAATTGAATTTGAATTTATATCTGAAAGATGCAGCGCACGTCTAAGGAGAATACAATTACTTTAGAGGCGTTGACATTTAAGATGAATTAACCAGACGTCAACAGTAACAGCTCGGACAGTGCAACAAAACACCACAACTGCGCGTAATTACGCTTCGTCCACAACATACAGTTGCCTAGAGGCGTAGGCCTACTTGCATGATACATAATGCAAATGAAGGGACATTATCTCCGATCCCCAAACCAAAGTGAGGTTTCAAACGGTAAGAGCAAAGAATGGTTCAAATTGACCGGTGTTGCATAGTTCAGTGTCGCTTAGCTCAGTGTGCATTATTGTTTATTGTGAAAATAGGAGGACGACATGGTATCAATGTAACAACTAGGCTACCGATACAGTCGCCTCCATGGATACACACACATGATAGTAGGCTTCCGCACAAGCTTTACCATTGCCTTTGTGTGAAAAGTGCCCTTACTTGTACGCAATTCTATGAGGGTGCTCTCTACATGGTCATTTCACAAGCATTGTTGTTTACAGTATGCTAACCTAATCACATGTACAGACATTAACCACAACCCCTGTATTTTATAAATAAAGGTTAGTATCGTTTACCTTCTTCGCCCCCAGCCTGCACCTCACATACACCCCGGCGCGTAAAACCTCGGAAGGTTCCTTTCTCCTACGACCCCAAACCAGTGACGTTCACTGTTTTTTCCAAGACTATTTACCATGATTGGTTGAATCATTCGGGAACCTCTCGATACCGCGCCCACAAGTCTGGCTGCCTGCAGTTGCCAAGCAGGTCTTGCGTAATTAGGACCTCCCCATTGGAATTCGTAATAAATCTATGCAAATGAAAGCTCTTTCGCGTGACCAGCGCGACGAGCTCGTGGCACGAAGGTTGTTGTAGCTTGTAGTATTTTCAGCGAAATAGCCGAGATATGCTAGATGAAGTGGATTGAACAACCAAGTGTTGTCATAACGATAACGTAGCCTAATTTGCGCAAATCACCCACATTGATAGGCCTACCTGGATTTAGGTTTAGCCTACTGTGCAATAATCGCCGGTCGCACAATTTATCCAACATTGTGTTGAGTTTCGTTTATAAAGCCAACCCCTGATTACTTTCAAGATTTGACACCATTCCTCGTATGCTACTACAGCGGTGTAAAGGCACAATGTTACAATGTAATTACGTTGCTACATTGTTGCAAGGCCTATCGCATGGAATCCATGTTTCGCGCTACTGCGTTCAATGTTACCCTCATGTCCACAACTTGAAAGCTATTGAGATCTCCGAAAGTCGCGGTGGATAAATACAAGCCGCTGTTAAGAAATCGAGTGTTAAATTCGGGGAACTTTAATATGGTGGAACTTTATGTTTATTTCACGCGCCCTTGAGGGCGAACGACAAAGTAACATTTCAAAAAACGTACAGGCCTACACCGAAATGGCGCCGGAGACAGTGGGCATGTTTCAACAACATGGCCGCCTTAAATATGCTTGTGATCATAGACCAAATCAGGACATGGTCATGTAGCCTAGTTGAGGACAGGAGAAAGCGCCCGTTACTTTCTCAAATCCACGTAGGCCTACACCTAAAATAAACAAAATATGTGTAATATTGTTTAACTTGGTCGAGACAGTTCAGAAATTCGTTTTTATAATGAGCACTCACGCACAACATTTAAAAAAGTCGCAGTAATAGGTCAGTTGTCGATGGGGAAATACAGCGATAGAAAAAAAGTTCCATCAGTTTCGGTAAGAGACGGTCGTAAAGTAGGCCTGATGATCGACAGATATGCAAGCTCATTGTCCATGTTTTATGAACCAATTTAGTACTAGGTCTATGTGTCGCGTAATCGACACTGTTTTTTATTTTTATTTTAAACGAAAACGTTAGGGCTAACAGCTCCAAACACGCAACTATCTTCAAGCAAATATCGCCTGTACCAAAACAAACCATTTGCCTACTTGTTTGTCAATCGTATGTCAACGTTAGGCCTGAAAGCCCAAAACAAAGGTGGTAGGCTTACTGAATCTGATATTATAATACTTTTATAGGTAGGCCTAACAAATAATGTTATCGGTCCCTTTTGGAAGTAGGCTACAGGTACAACTAACATTCCACGTTGCAGTGACTTCTTTAGCTTTTTTGCTATAGCAATACCTGTACAAATATTTATATGGAAGCGCATGTAAGGTAATTAATTGTCCTTGGTGTTGGACCCTACATTGGGAATGCAGACCCACTCTGCAGTATGCTACCTTGTACATTCAAATCACTTTTTGGTTATGTGGATGAGTTGTAACCATTTGAGCAGGCCCATCAAGACCTTTGAGGGAAGAAGTCACACTATCAATTTGATAGTATCAATAGCCTACCAATGGAAGCTGGACTTGTGCACAAGCCCTCAGTAATGCAGGTGCTGGTGTGAGGCAGGAGAAGGTTAATCAATGAACAAAATTCAAAAGACACCGCACATTGCTCCGGAAAAATAAAGTGAAGAAAAGCAAGCAGTGTGTGGTGTCTTTTGAATTTTCATTGAAACAAAAATAGGACTTTGTTTTCGTTGTTCCATTAACACCTTTGGCCCAGTAGGCTACCCAATGGGTCAGGGCCCAGTAGGCAAACTTATTAATCCTGTGAATGTGCCAACGTAGCCAGGCTACACCCTTCTAGTGAAGCAACACCTTCAGCGTTGCTTCTAGTCAGGCCAGGGGCAATACAAATATCATTTCTGAGCTCTGGAGAAATTAGGAACGCCACCCATTTTGTCGGGAAGCAATCAACTTTGAGCATCTCCAACGGTCCTGGGTAGAGGCGTGTTCAAGGCAGTGACGTGGTTTAAGCAGAGACGTACTTCTGGATTAATAAAATGTTAGACTTCGGCACAGCCTTTTCTGGCCTTGAAGAGTTTTCAAATGCCAACGCAAATGCCAACGCATGCATATCGTAAATCAACCACGTAGTTTTCAAATGCCAACGCATGCATATCGTAAATCAACCACGAGACTCAAATCGTAAATCAACCACGAAACACGGGCAATAACGTGAATGCACCACGTTCTTGTAGATTCTGCCCTAGAATTTTCCCCAGAATTTTCCCCATTTTTTTCGTGAAGACTTTACAACAGACGTGAGATACGGTTGCCTTGAACACTAGCAACTGAGGGAGGCGGTCTAATCAGGCCGTTTTGGAAACGATATTCGGTATCTTCTTGGTCAGACCAACATCTCGTATGAGATTTGAAAGTCGATGATAATCAGCAAAGTGTGGCCTTGTCAGGGAAATCCCATGCTGTTTTGCCCAATCGTTATGATCTGAAAGACAGCATTCTATCCAATCCAATCAAAGACTGGGTAGGGGTGGAAAGGTGATGACTCTAGTTTGTTTGAATAGTGACACGATTGGCTATGGGCTACGTGTATGCCAAATGACACATTTGCATTGCCCAACAAACAGCCATGGACATTCGTAAACCACTTATTTCATACCATAAATTGAATAGGTAGCCGCCAGACTATCTCACTTGTGATCCAGGCAACCAACAGCCCATTTTCCTTCCTTCTTCCACCAGTTACACGAGCAACAAGCATTGGAGCATTGGAGCTCTCTTTGGATTTCCGGTTGTGCACTTCGTGACACATTTACAATGCCCAATAAACAGCCATGGGCAATGGGCTACGAGAAATTGTAGGTAGCCTCTAGACTATCTAACTTGTAAGATCATCTGGAGTTAACCAGGCAACACCTACTGTATACAATGATGTATCTGAATCTGATGTAGTTAGATTTATCTTATGTCAATACATGAATCTAAGTCAATTTAAATCTACTCTACAAGAGAGTTTCAATGATCAATGATTGGGGAAGCCATGGCCTAATGGTTTGGGAGTTGGTGTTAAGATCAAAGGGTGGCAGATCCAAATCTTACAGTACTTCCACATTGTTCTTGAGCAAGGAAGGCCTACCCCACGTCACTCCATGGACTGTAATCAATTATCAGGTGTCGTGGCACAGGGCTGTGGGTCTGGGCTGCTGGCCCGACCAAGCGCTGGCAGAGCACAGCACGGCTCTGGATACGGCGGTGAGAAATGGGCTAATGCCCGAACCTCAATAACCCTAGTGCTGCTTACATCGCCAGAACAGATAATGCTTGTTAACATGCACGAAAAACATGTTAACGCACGTTACTGTGTGGTGCAAGTATTTTCTCCAAAGACGACACACAATTAGTAGGCCTATAAAAAGTTCAGGTGACGAGTATTGCTACGCACTACTCAACGTGTAATGGTGGCCAAAGTGTAGTGATGTGTAGCTTGTGTCAACTGTGTAAGCTCCCTCTTGACGCTTTGGATAGGAGCATCTGCTAAGAGACGTGCATTCAGTCATTAATTCTGTCTGATGGCCGTGTAGTTACAGTATATGTTTGTACACTTTTCCTATCCAACAGCTTAACTGAGTAGTGAGACGTTGCTTAGTCAGCATCGTCATGACTGTTGCTTTCTTCTCGATGTTGATATAGGCCTAGATACGTGAAATTAGCTTGTGGATATATTGTGCACTTTTTACAATACCTCTAATCCATATTCCAGAATATTTGAACTGTGTGTAATATAAGGAAAACAACATTGGTCAATCATTCATTTAAAAACAAAAGCTGCCTATGATATGTTGTCATTGGCCATCAATAAACTCGCAAAGTCTTAACAAACTCCAATACAGCTACTAGTAGTTACATAAATACAGGTCAATTTATTAACCATGTCTAGCAAAATACAGTAAATGAAAGAGAAGTTGTATACAGTAAATTAGAAAGTGTCAAAAGGTGACTAGCAATGTGGAGCAATCTTACAGCACAGAAAAGTCATTATTTTTGTGTGGGCGTAAGTCTTGGTGATCTTATCAGTGTAATTACAATTGTTTGAACCTTCTGTGTAAGCCTTGGCTGATATATTTAGCTCCCTTTGTTTTTTCTTTGTTTTGCAGAGATGTTTTTGTAAAGGAACTTGTTGCACTGAGTGACAGTGTTTTTTGTGCTTCTTTCAAAATCTTCTCTTTCTTTCTTTCTTTCTTTCTTTCTTTCTTTCTTTCTTTCTTTCTTTCTTTCTTTCTTTCTTTCTCTCTCTCTCTCTCTCTCTCTCTCTCTCTCTCTCTCTCTCTCTCTCTCAGAGACACCAGTGAACATTCTGAATGACAACACATCTAATGTAAACATAACTGGGAAAATAATTAAAATATTACTTTAGCGAACACCACATAAACAATGGAGATAAGATGTCAATAAAACTCTAATTAGAGAGTTAAGTTGTAGGGTTGCCCTAAAATAAATATGGTTTTGATGGTGTACAAACAAGCTTAGATTAGGTAAAAATACTGTATATAACTCTTTCTCACCATAGTTCTGCTCTATGGGCACCCACCTCCTTTGTCATGTAAAAAGGGCGTGGCCTACAAATTCACTTCAGATATAACTCCTAACCAAACATCTTTCAGGGTCCAAGAAGAAAATCCATTTGCTTACAACTAAACTCTCTGGGAAAAAATATTTTCTGAAAGTCCTCTTGTGCACATCTCCTTTGGTCAGGTGTATTGGAGGAGATCCACTGATTTATGAAAGTTACAAAGAAAAGTTCCCGCACTTTGTCTTCATTTACAAGTAGTTTTAATGGTGACTTTTCAGTATACTGACCTTCATCGACTGAAGACAGTGTATGGGAGCTACATAATTTCTTCATCATTTATCCGTCATAACACATTGAGCAGCAGCCATCTTGTAATGGCCTCAGACTTATGTTTGTCTGTAACATGAGCTGAGCTGCCCCCCTCCCCCAACACACACACACACACACACACACACACACACACACACACACACACACACACACACACACACACACACAGACACACACACACACACACACACACACACACACACACACACACACACACACACACCACCCCGCACCTGGGGTACTCTATCGGAACCACCTGTTCCAGTTGGTCTCTAATCGTATTCAACCCCCCACCCCCCACCCCCACCCCACCCCACCCCCCACCATACACCTGCCCATAACAAATTAGGCCTTTTTTTCTTCGCTTCAGGTGATTAACCAGTCAAAAGATACAGCAATGAGTTGCTTTTAAGGGGCACTGTGCAGGAAATGGTCAAAAAAGGTACTGCAACTATGCTGCTCATTGAAACTGGGTTGCCTATTGCCAAATTTGATCTTTTCATGAACGTTTACTCAGTAATAAACTAATATTTTCTATTATGGCACAAATACAGTCATTTTTGCAGCTAAAAATGGCTATTTCTGGAAATTCAAAATGGCGGACCATGGAGAAGATCCCCCTTTTCATGTATGAAAATTGCCATTTTTCCAGTCAAAATGAATACTTAGAATTTGATGGTGGTGGTAAGTATTCATGAAAAAAGTAACATTAGTGAATGGGTAGCATGATTTCTGGAAATAAACAACCAAAAATGTCACACAGTGTACCTTTAACTGACCAAATTAAAGTATGTTGTTGTCAACACTGACACTAAATCGGACCATTTTTCTTTCTCGAGCTTGAAATGTGTTCCACTTCCTCAGCTGAAAAGCCTCACCAGTTCCTCTTGTGTCAAGGAAGTGAGGAGTCCTAGCTTCAGATAAAAGCAGCAGAGCCTCACCACACCAGATGTGTGGATTAGATCCTGTGAGGGCCCCCCAAAAGGCCTGTAGAGGTGCCTTTTAAAAAGGAGCTGTGCTGCACTGACAGTGGCCTCCCCACTCCCATTCTCATTCAGGGGCAGCATTGCCCTTCTATTTCACCCCCTCAGTGATGGGGGTTAGGCAACAAAAGAAATGGCGGATTGTGAAGGTGGGGCGGCCTCTGTCTGAAGACTTGGTAGGTAGTGCTAGGCTCTGAAATGGGTGCCAAACAACAGGCTGGACAATGGGAGGTTAGAAGCCCATGGGAGACACAATGCGCATTGGCCCTGGAGTGGTAAAGGCTGTGTAGAGGCGGTAAAAAGGGTGCTGGGGTGGTGTTATTTTCAATGTATACAGACCCAGGTTTTTTTAGATTTCAGTTGAAAGATGAAGTTGTGTACCTCTTCAAAACTGGGAGAGGAAATGGGGGGACACCCTGAGAACAAAAAAAAGTGAACAAAAGAGACGCACTAACACACCAGTTAGAGTTGGGTTCCTCTTTTCCTCCCCGCTCACCTTCATCCTACCAGTTTCACAAACCATAAATTAACCCCAAACAAAGCATAAGTCTTGTGCAGTTAAACACATGTCAGTGTGACTTATGCTGCCTTAAGAGGGTTGTATTTGATTGGATGCTCAGCCCTTTTGCCAGCTTAAGGAGCTTACCTCCAAGGCGATACCTCAAGACTGTGTAATAAGACTAATCTGGCTCACTTTTTATTCTTAACACACATACATCATAAAACATTATGATTTGGTCATCGTCAGTCATGTAAAATACATTTTATAACAGGGGCCATGTCTGAACAGATTCACGTAATTGGATCTGCCTGACATCACGGTGGTAAAGGGAAGAGATACAGCCTCCATGAGCAGTCAGCCTAAGCAGCCATCAGTAAGGACGGGTAAAGATGTCCTTCTCTTGAGGGGGCAGCAGCTTTACTCAGAGAGTTCAAAGGTCACCCAGTGGGATTCCAATCCTGGATCAGTAGGGAGTGGGAAGCCCCTAGCTTCAGCCCGTGGGTATAAACAACAGATATACCCCCCCCCCCCCCCCCTAGTTTGATCAAAACCACATGGTAATAAACACAGCATTGGTCAACCATCTGCATGGGCAGTGGGTACACACATACAATACATACACTGACAAAGCCTGCCTGTGTGTCGTTGCTCCACTTTTACTCCGTGGGCACCCCCTGCCCCCAATCTCACCAAGTTAGTTAATTATTAAACTGATACTGCAATGCAAGAAAGACAACAAAGTCTAGGAGCAGGGGGCTGTGTTTAAAGTTTATGGTACCCGATGTGGTTCCAGATAAAGGTTCAGTGTGTAAATTTGGTCATTTATTTTCAAAATATTCCCAAATATAATCATTTTCATGATTTTTTACAAAGTAAATTAACACATTCTTAACCCAATAGTCTTACCAGCGTAGACAAGGATGTCTATGATGTATTAAAAAAGTTACATACTGGACCTTTAAGGTTACCATAATATACAGCGCATATTATACTATGCATAAAACTATTATACTACTGCACATAAGACAGAGAACATTGGGGGCTCAAAATGTGAGTTGTAAAAAAAGCTAGCTTGAGACCAGCAGACACATGAGGAAGTAAGGGAAGGTGCCAGCCAGGAAGCTGTGTTGCAGACAAGAGTGGAGACGCACTCAAGGCAAGAGAAAGAGAGATGTGTGGGGGAGAGTGTTTGTGTTTGTGTGTGTGCGTGTGTGCATGTGTGTGTGAGTGAGTGAGAGTGAGTGAGAGTGTGACTGATAGAGCAGGGGTCAGCACAGACACAGGAAACAATAGAAAGTACTCACGGCCCGCCAGGCTTCATCAGGCGCGTCTTGCCTCCACCTCTGTGGAGACGTCACCGGGACCATGGGGGGTGGACGGGCGCTTGTCAGAGCCAATCAGAAAGGATCAGCTGCACGGCAGAGGGGTGATGTTTGCAGCTCCCCACCGTAAATCAGCCTTAAGTCCATTACTCACAGCCAACCTCCCTGATTTCCGAGGAGATAGAAAGGCGATGAAATATGATATGACACTGGTAAACAGCACAGAACTTAACCCTGCTCCTTAGAAATCTTTTGACCTTTTAAAAATATGTATGGTGTGGACAGACAGATAAATAGAGACATGATGATATAGAAATGCTCTATTCAGGACCTTTTATGGAACCTAGAACCAATGGAGCAATGCCATCTAAACACAGCTAAAACCTTGGATTTTTTTCAGCGTATACATGCGTGCAGGTCAAGGGATAAATGGCCATACATGTGGTAGGGCATATTGAAATCACATAGTCATACTGCTTGTTTTTACATTACATGTAACCAGGGTTAGATGAACTTTTTGCATCACAATCCAAAATGGCTAGTAGATGTTAATCTTATCAGCCAAAGGCACACTCACTTATGGATTTTAGTGGCTAGTAACTTTTCTAGCAGCGAAATTGAAATTTCATCAGTATTTGGCCGGTTGGCTTGTATTAAATTAGAGACCTGCATGAACCATAAAGGGACACAAAGTAAAATGGTCAAGTTAATTAATTACCTTTAGGAGGTAGGCTTAAAGGAGAGAATTGGAAAACAGTGACTTTAACGACTATTTTGTGATCAATTGTCAGAGATTGCTACTTAACTTAACTTAACTTAACTTTTGGCTGGCAAATGAGTGTCATGAAAAAACTTGCATGAGAAAATATGACTTATGTACCACAAGAGTCATATTCCTATTGACTGCTGGTATATGCTGGGATTTAAAACGAATATTCACACATTTTTTTGTGTGCTAAAGAAGTTTTTTTTTCTATGCTGCACATGCATACTTTGGCAGAGGAGATTAGTTTGAAATGGGTCAGTAATGTTACCAGTGAAATCCACAGAGTATGCAGCACTGCAGGCGTAGGCAATGTAGGTTTGTGGGTAAGTGTGACAAGGTGCAGTCCAAGTTAATGGATTTCACTACTCTCTCTCTCTCTCTCTCTCTCTCTCTCTCTCTCTCTCTCTCTCTCTCTCTCTCTCTCTCACACACACACACACACACACACACACACGCACAAACACACACACACACACACACACACAAACACACGCACACACACACACACACACACACACACACACACACACGCACACACACTCACACACACACAAGCACACACACACACACACAAACACACACACACCAGGAAGGCCCTGTGTGCTGGGACAGGTGTTCAACCAACATATCTCTGAATGGGATCATTGAGAATAGTTGCCATTTGGGCTCCTTTTTACATTATACTGCACTTAGTTCACACTGTTATCCAAAACAATTTGCAGTGATATATTATGGGGCATGCCATCTCTTTGGGGCATGAGAAATCTACCTCCCGGGTACTTTTTTGGGTAACCAGTGGTAAATGTAATGTAAGAAACCATAACGTGTAAAAAAAGATCACATGCATCAAGTGCAAATCACTTTTAGGATACATTTATTTATTTATACATTTATGTATTTCATAGAAGTATATCCGGCAATATTAAGATAGCAATGACCCTTCTCCTGACCCCCTGAAACAAGACCTGAGCGCCGCCCCTGGAAGAATGACTTTGGGTTGTCAAGGAAGGTGACAGGATGATGGAAATGTGTCAGTTTGGACAGTATTACACCAGACCTCATGCTTCCCACTGGCGTAGACATGTTCTTAGTTTGTCTCCTCCCTGTGGTCAAAACAGCCCAGCACTCTCCTCTCCTCTCCTCTCCTCTCCTCTCCTCTCCTCTCCTCTCCTCTCCTCTCCCATCCTCTTCTCCCCTCTCGCATCCTCTCCTCTCCTCTCCTCTCCTCTCCTCTCCTCTCCCATCCTCTCCTCTCCCATCCTCTCCTCTCCTCTCCTCTCCTCTCCTCTCCTCTCCTCTCCTCTCCTCTCCCCTCCCATCCTCTTCTCCCCTCTCGCATCCTCTCCTCTCCTCTCCTCTCCCATCCTCTCCTCTCCTCTCCTCTCCTCTCCTTTGGTGTTGGGTAAGAGATAGACCATGGATCCTTCTTCTGAGAATTAGCATCACACAAAAACACATGCATGCACGTGCGCGCATGCTGACACACACACACGAACAGGCACGCAGATAGGCACACACGCAGGCAGGCACGCAGGCATGCAGAGGTCCCGAGTCCCTGATCTTCCACTTGAGAGGGCCCCTGAGAGGCCCCCAGCATAACGCTGGGATAAGGATTGTATGTGACAGCCTTTCACTAGTCACTTGCACCAATGTTTGTTTTCAGAAATATAGTTCAAGAGGAAGTCCGCCGAGTGATTGACAGCTGTCTTTGCCTGGTACCGCCTTCACAAAGATTTAATCCCTCCTGCTCCTTTCACCTATAATATGAATCAAAGTGTTAAATCACATTGAGCCGCATCTTTATATGAATTGTGCTAGGCCTAGAAGTAATAGTGTACTTAAATAGCACATAAATAATACCTAACCCATAACATGCTCTCCCCCATCCTCCTCCATGACAGAGGTACCCTGAGCATGGCACCGTGCCGCCACACTGCTCCCTTGGAGCGCCATTGGGGGCTGCTCCCTTGCACGGGTGAGGCATACATGCAGTTTCATTGTATGCAGTGTGCAGTGAACACTTGTGTGCTGTGGAGTGCTGTGTCACAATGACAATGGGAGTTGGAGTTTCCCAGGTGGGCTGTCGCTTTCACTTCGCATGAGTATCATGTTGCTTTGTAGTCAACTTGTTTGAACGTTGTGATCGGTTTGGATGCCTGGTGTGGAATTGATGCCCATAATGTGGACACTTCACTCAATTCACTTTGTCTGTCTGCTTTATCTCTGACCTTTACAAGCAAATTAATTATTAGGTAAATGTTTACGTTTAGATGTTTTTGATTCATTTGGATTTATTCCATCAACAAAATATAAAGGCCAAACCACTAATACTTGAATATTTACATAAAAGTCTTAAATGTGTGTGTGTGTGTGTGTGTGTGTGTGTGTGTGTGTGTGTGTGTGTGTGTGTGTGTGTGTGTGTGTGTGTGTGTGTGTGTGTGTGTGTGTGTGTGTGTGTGTGTGTGTGTGTGTGTTACAAGTTTCTGCTGCCAATAAAAATAATGAGAGCAAATGCTATTAAAGATAATGTTGTTAGGACTGTAACTGAAAGCCATCTGTTAACTGAACGGGCTATGTGGATTAAAAACGCAACCCTGGATTTCCAATAATTCAGATGTACACAGTGACATCCGGTGGATATTTGGAAATACTGCAAGTGTGAGAAGCATTCTAACAGCTGAACCCTGCTTAGAAATGGCGTCACTGTCCCACACTCCATCTGAAATTATATCTATATACACAACTCTAGAATTATATCATTGTAATTTTATGGCTTCGGAAGATAAAGGTTGTTAAAAGCATGAGACTTGGTGAAGAGGTTGTTTTCTCTCTCTTTCTTGTGTGGGGGCCATTTCAAGGTGGTATTCCCATTACACCAAGAGCTTTTTTTAATCAGTCACTTTGGGTGAGGCCAGTCTTGGCAGATGTAGGCACAGAAGCTCTTGCAGTGGAGGAATTCATATTGTCTTTAGTGCAGTGTCTAATGTGTGGACACGAGGACACATTTTCATGGTTTCCGCTGAGGTTTTTAATTTTCATTTTTTACAAAGGACGTCCCCTTGCTCATAAATGGCGTAAGACACAGATGAAAGGTTGAGGCTACCAGTGGGGAGAATGTGAAATGCTGGGGATTGTCTTAATCAAATATGGCTCTCCCTAAGGACGCCACTGTTCATTGTTGATCCACGTGGCACGTGGGGCCCCTTTGTAAGCCTACGACCCCCCCCAACCCAACCCCCCCGGCCTGCCCACACACCCATCCGCCCCATACACCAACCCGTCCACAAACCCACCCAGCCACCCACCCCCACGCCCTCCGGAGTCACACGGCCAAGGCACTGACCTTGTGTTGCCATGGCAACCCCCGCTGCTCCGCATGAAACTTCACTTGAGTAAACACGCATGCATGGCCACTCGCTTCTTTCTTCCTTTTCCACACACACACACATATATATACAGCACACACTCAAGGTAACACTTGAAGATGCACTGGACGATCATAATAGGCTCACAGACAATATTGTTTGACTAGTAAACTTGAAGCGATGACTAAACACACACTTGACACACAAACACAAGCATGCACACAGACAGACACAGATGCGCAATACACACAAACATACAAGCGCACGGGTGCACACACAGAGACACAGACACAGACACAGACACAGACACACACACACACACACACACACACACACACATACACACACACACACACACACACACACACACACACACACACACACACACACACACACACACACACACACACACACACAACACACACACACACATACACACACACACACACACACACATAAAGGCCAATCCTGGGTGATGTTGAATACTGTGAGTGTAAAAAGTCCTGTGAATACACAACACAGCCTTGTAATAATATCCTATTCAAACTGATTCATAACTGATGACAAACTTCCTTCTAAAAATGTCAGGGAGCATTTTTTTCCACAAAATTAACGAGGTCCATATGACTTGAGGAGGGGATGAGCAAAGCATATTTGTGAGTGACTGATCTCAATCAGGCCGCCAAGTCTGAAATGTGAGCGTGTCTGAAGTAATTAAAAGGATTAGCTATTCAATATGGTGCCTTATCCAAACCCGCGGAGACACAAAGACTTACTGTCTCTAAGCAAAGTATGCAAGGACAAGAAGTTGGTTTCCAAGACAACTGTGAAGAAATTCAACTAATCAAACCTCCCTTTTTTAAAATTGCCGTCAACGACAAAGAAGTTCTCACTATAGCTCTTGTATGGAAAAGCCTGAAATACCAGATTCACAGTTTGTACTGGCATTGTGTGTGTGTATGTGTGTGTGTGTGTGTGTGTGTGTGTGTGTGTGTGTGTGTGTGTGTGTGTGTGTGTGTGTGTGTGTGTGTGTGTGTGTGTGTGTGTGTGTGTGTGTGTGTGTGTGTGTGTGTGTGAGAGAGAGACAGAGAGAGTGTTTATGTGCCTGTGGGCCAGTGTGTGTGTGTGTGTGTGTGTGTGTGTGTGTGCGCGCGCGTGTGAGTACATGTGTGTGTGTGGGCATGTGTTTTTGTGTGCGTGTGTGTGTGTGCGTGTGCGCGTGCATGTGACAAAATGTAATATTTTTTCTTTCATTCTTTCTTTCTTTCTTTCATTCGGTCGTCATTCACCCACCTGTTCTCTTTGTTCATGGCAAACGCATATAACATTATTGACCCATTTCATAGATCAGAAACCGGATGTGGCAATAGAAGTATTGATCAACGAAACGCCCTGCCTTGAGGAAAAGAAGGGGCCGTGTGTAGGCCGAGACACAGACTCATTTGTTTCCTCTTAGGACGGCCTTGGGTCAAAAACGCGGCCTTGGACCATAACCTTTCTCTGATTAAGACAGCTGTGCTGTGCTAGCACTGTGGCCTAGCCTCTTGGCTATCAACTTGCCTACACTGAATGTATAATGGCAAAGTGCAGTAATGGTCTTCATAACACCTCCTTGTGACAAAGCCTTATGGTTCAAATGTGTCCCATTTTAGAGACATTGCTATGTGTCGTAACTACAATATCTAATACCAAAACTTTGAAGGCATTTTCTCAGTTTAATTGTTTCAGTAGTTACTGCACTTTGCAGTCACAAGGCATATCACTGGGTCAGTTGTCCCAGGTCCAGGGTGAGAGGGGGCCCAGAATCGGAAACCCATTTCATTGTAAGTATTGAGAAGGGTGCCCTTTCGAATGATTCTGTCCCGGGCCGGGTCAAAACCGTCACCAGCCCTGAGTAACTGTGGCCTAGCCTGCAGTCAGCCTGTCTATACACACTAGGCCTACAACTCCATTATTTCTTCATTCCCTATATAGCAGGGATGTAAAACTCAGGCCCGGGGGGCAAATTTGGCCCACAGAGTCATTTTATTTGGCCTGTGAGATAATTTCAAATCTGTATTACAGTTGACCCACCTACACTTACAATTATAATATATAATACAAATTCAACTCCAAATTTGTTATATTACACAGGAATGTGAGAGGGTCCAGGGCAGTGTAACATCTCCCAGTCATTTACAACAGAATATGTGCAGACACATTTGACTTGAGCTACCAAATTTGCCTTTGAGTAATATCCCCATAAGAAATATTGAGTGCGGCCCACAACTTCATCCTAGATTTTGTGCAGATTGCACAGATAGGCTTACCGTACGTTCATGCACAGAAATTGTACTGCTGTATGTCGAAACCAGATGTTAGAATTAAGTGAGGTTTTGACCGACTGTGACTGCTGTGAATCACAGGTGCGGATCACAGGCACGTCAAGGTGAATAGCTGATTCACAAGCACATGCTGATTATTAGACTTGCAATAAACTGCACATAAGGCAGGATGCTAGTGCAGTAGCTGTTGACTCGCACACTCGTGTGAAAATGCAGTTTAATCAGTCTCTGTCAGTTATTCATCTGGTGACAGCTGTCAAAGTGACCTCAAAAGGCACACAACAAAACATTCAGTGAATAAATATCATGTCAAATGTAGTTGGCAATAGTTAACACATAGGCCTACAGTTTGAGATATTACATAGGCCTATGTATGACAGCCGTTAAAGAAGTTCTATTATCCTTTGTTAACCTCTGTGTGCCTATAATAATATATAAAGACAATTGTAAAGAACCATAGGAACTGCAAGTTAAGAGGGGTAATAGTGTGCACTGATGTCTGAAGTAGTACTCTATGAGGCCTATCTATCTATCTATCTATCTATCTATCTATCTATCTATCTATCTATCTATCTATCTATCTATCTATCTATCTATCTATCTATCTATCTACACTGTAACAAATAACTGTTAATTTGGGGCAATTCTGCAACAGCATTTTACTGTTTTTTTTTGAAAAAACAGACAACTACTGTGAAAATACTACTTTGAGTCAAGTATTGAGCATAAACAGTAAGTACTGCACAATAGCAGCATTGGCCGTTGTGGAAGCAACCAAAATATTAGAGATGGGATTTATGGCTCTTTTTCGGGATCCGGATCTTAGAGGCTCGTTCCTTTCAAAGAGCCGTTCAAAAAACTGGCTCGTTTGGCTTTTTTTTTAATTATTTATTCAGTGAATGTAATATTTTGACTCCTCCTCAAGGTAATGTTGTCCAAACAACAACTGATTATTCTCCTGCTTCTAAAGACCGTTTTTGCCTCTCTTTGAGGCAAACAATTGTGTTTTTTCCCAAATTGAATTACTCTGGTCGAGGTCACGTGCTTAAAATGAATGAAAAATGAACGAAATAACGGTCGAGTGGCTCCCCCAGCTGTGATCCGGTTCCCATCGTTCACTTCAGGGAGCCGTTCAAAAGAATCGGCTCGTTCATGAACGACACACCTCTACAAAATATTTTAGGCAGCACCATTGAAACCCTATCATTCTCCACTTGTCCGTGATTGCCATCAAGCTGCAATAGCCTACCACCTGAAGAACTTAAGTCATTCTCACTGGTTAAATATGCTCTGATACTAACAAGCATTAAACAATTTCTAAGGAAACTACAATACTTAAAAAGTGTTTGATGCAGCACATTATGATGATTTTCATCACTATGATTTTGATATGAAAGTGTGAATGGCTGAAACATTTTAAGAATTTGAACACGTGCAACAAGCAGCCCCATCTAAACCAATCTGCTAATCAGTGCCTGGCCTCACCTGAGTAGGGCTGTTAAGCCATTATTCAATTACGGGTGTCACCTGCCAAGGGCCTGATGACTCATGGTACTCTTGCACCTGTATATAAATCTGGACTATCAACACTTCAGTTGCTTGCCTGCCTGCTGGCTGGCCTGCATGGCACAGCATGGCACAGCATAGCACTTGCTTGCCTACATGCTTGCCTACAAGCTTGCTTACATGCTTGCTTACATGCTTGCTTACATGCTTGCTTACATGCTTGCTTACATGCTTGCTTACTTTCCTCTTTGTGAAAGTTTGCTGTATGTGGCATCATTTGTGGCATTGTTGCATATAATGTGCCTGCTGCAAATTAGGCATTGCTTTGAGAGCTAGCTTGTAGTGCTGCTAGTTTGCTGTGCTAATTGGTGCAAATTAATTTTTTAAAGACTGACCAATGCTATATTCATCATTGGCTCATCAAGAGATACAGTAAAAAGCCCACCTCCCACACTATCATTGTAACATAGCACTGTGTACTCTGAAATTTTATTCATGCCCACACTTTCAAAGGACCACCGCAAACCATTTTCTCAATACAGCATAGTATCATGCTCAAGGCACTCCAGTCATGGTGAACGATGGGAGGGTGGGGTGGTAACATGGCCATGGTACCACAGTTATGGAGAATGATGGGTGGGGTGGGAAGTTGCCATGGCCATATTCATGAATACAACTATGACCCAGTATTTGCCTGTCATCACACAGTACAAGTTGACTTTTTAACTGAAATGTACTGTTATTTTACTTATACTACTGCATAAATATTGTAGAGCACTTTTAGTTTAACAATACTAATACTGTGAACGTTCTGTAGAGTACTGTTATTTAACAGTTCAATTGCTGCTGAAAAAATGTTACATACTGTGATACATTAAACAGCAATGAGCTGTATTTGATTTTTGGTGTGAAATAACAGTAGAATTACAGGTAAATATAATTGCCAGTAACTGCCGTTATTTTGCAGGGAAATTTTCTTAGAGTGTATCTATCTATCTATCTATCTATCTATCTATCTATCTATCTATCTATCTATCTATCTATCTATCTATCTATCTATCTATCTATCTATCTATCTTATGAGTACATAAACATAACCTGCAACCAGTGACACCTTGTGTTACTATGGCAACCCATATACAGCTTGACAGCAGCTATACCAGTGGTTTTCAAAGTGGTGGCCGGGGACCCATGGGGGACCTCGAGGGGGTGTTAGGGGGAGCCAAGGGGGACCTCGAGGGGGTGTTAGGGGGAGCCAAGGCAGGATGGCCAGAAAAGTATAGCAAAACAAAATAAATAATTGAATAAACTGAATATGACGCAAACTAAAATAAACCAAAGTAAGATAAACAATGTTCTCATTATTACAATCATCTATTGCATTTCTGTACATTACTACCAGAATTGTTATTAATGGGACATTACCTCACAGACCTAGAGTATAGTTGTGAAAGGGGGCGCACAGGGAAAAAATGGTGTGGCACGACCCATGTAACAGGGGGGCTTGGCTTGAATCTACCGGTATTTGGGGGGCCATGGTAAAGTTTGGGAACCCCTGGCCTATACGACAGCGACATTGCCTGAGTGTTTTACAGTATTTCTCAATTGGCTCAATTGGTCTCAAGTGGCAAAACACCATGGATGACCTGCAAAACCCAATCTCTTGCTCAAAACCCTTGGCCAATCTCTCAAAACCAGGTTTTTGTGTCTGTGAACGTGTCAGAGCCATCAAAATGTTATGTCACTGTGTAAATGTGTTGGGGAGTGAGATCTTTCATGGATTATCATAACAAAGCATTTTGCAGAACACAACAAAATCAATTGATAATGTACAAAAACACTGAGAATTGTACACAACCATTTGCATGGTGATGAAAGCATTTGCTAAATGCTGAAAACTACGAGAAACGTATTTTACCACGTGCACAGGTAACAGCAGGAAGTCACAATTGAACAAGAAGTTTTGAGAATGATTATTCTGTTGTGAGAAATGTACAAAACCAATTGAGAAAAACTGTAACATAGTATTTTGGTGAACATCATAAATGTTCACTTCATATATGAACTTACCTAGTGCCATTTGTAAATAAGAGTCTTATCATCCATAGGCGACAGTAAGCCCACCCTCCCACCTACTGTTGTCTTGGGTGCAATATTCACCTTGTCATAAATACATGGCCTATTCTTTATAAAGCTCAGGAGTGTACTTGGAAGGTCTGAGGAGGAGTACAGAGAGAAATGCCTCGCTGAAATAAACATAACACTATTGCTGTTTTTCTTTGCAAGGATGATAAAGCAATTTTTTGGTTGTTTACAAAATGGGTCCCACAGATAAATGAAAATACTTTGTCAAACATGCAAAATTACTTCGATGTTCCATAGTCATTCAAAGGGCTCAATGAACATAAGGAACCTTCGTGTCAACAGTTATGACTGTGCTGTACAATATGTGAGAATCCGTAAATAAAACCTATGTAAGGCATCAGCCTCGTAAAAGCACATACCCTCAATTGTAGGGAAGGCGGGATGAAAACTCACACCAAATGATGGTCCATCTTTTGTATTCTATTCTTCTACTACAGGGATGTGCCACTTTCACGATAGTTACCCTACAATGAAAGGCATTTGGAAAACAACATTGCGTTGTGTTTGGAACACAACATTATAATTTCACTTTTGTAATTGGATGGTAATTGGCCATGTTCATATTTTCGATCCCTGTATGGAAAGCAATGGAACTATAACGGGAGATATATTGTTTGAGTGATTCTTACATTAGACTAGACACTTTTATCTGAAGGAACTTATATAAGTAAGGAGATAATCAGCAACATGCTGTTGAATATATGGGGAGAGTACTGAACATACAGGTCAGGTATATGGCGCAGGTGAGTTGGGTTAGTTTATAATGAAGGCCCCTGTTTGAGGGCAGAGATCGAGTGAGAGAGAGCTGACCCTACTCTTGTATCGTACAGCATAAGATCCCTGGAGATACATCCACTATTACTGGACATAACAAGGCTGTGATGTTGACCATGCCACTCTTATTAATCATGTTAGTTGAGGCACCCCCATTGTGTTTATTTGAACAGGAAACACAATTAACGTTATATAATATGATTGCCATAATCATTCCCCAGCAGCTGAGCTCAATATATATTGATGTGGTGATATATTGTGGCATACTACTGAATCTATACGTAACAATGTAATTACGGCGTTGATAAAACGGCATCAAAATAGGCTTATGATTGCACGAGACCACTGAAAAATAGTTTTGAAGATGCTTTATGGGCTTGATTGAAGTATACCAATTTAAATTGCTGTAAGAGGGGTATGGTATGACTTCAATGTGCAGACAAACGTGAATGTAATGTAAATGTGAGGCAAATGAACTCTTCAAAAATCACAGTGCATAAACATGAACCGTGATTAGAGGTATATCACAGCTTCTGCATTCAATAATGAGATTGCAACTCAGCTCTTACATCATAAAAAAACAGAAAAGGGGACAATGGGTTGGTTTTTACTTCTGTTTAATTTCTGTCAGTTTAAAAAAAAATCAAACCAAACATTTTTTCGATTAAAAGAATGTGGAACTCCAGGCCTGTTTTTCCTTTTCTTCTTCTTCCCTATTCCTTTTGTGACTTGGCCTTCTCTCACCCTTTGATAATAAACACACTTCGTTTTGGCAGCCATTTATAACATAGTATTTTTGAAACACCGTCTAGTGACCTTAGCAGCAGAAAGAAAAAATGTATTGAAAAAAAAGCGAAGAAGAAGACTTCTGCGCTGATGAGACGTGTAAACATGCCACCAAGTTTTAATTAGTGGCACCACGACGCACAGACTTAAATAGACTGAGATAATTGTCAGAGCTGGTAGGTGTTTATTGCTTAATTTGCCTGTAAAGTAGTTTGGCTGTGCGGCGCTCGGCACGACCACGGTGATCAGCTCCCTATCCTCCCCGGAGTAGGCTGGAGGAGTAGGCAGGAGGAGGAGGAGGCTGCGCTGTGCTGCGCGGTCGCCATGGTACCCCATCAGCGATGTCACTCCGTTGGTCGACATCTGTGGGATTAACTTAGACTCGGCCCATTATGGAAGTTTCGAAAAGGTGACTGCAAGGGCTTCGCAACTGTACATTGTGTTCTAGTTTTTTTTTCTTGAAAAAAGATAACGAGAAAAGGGAGAAACATGTTATGTACTCATGTTCTGGTTTATTATAGCAGGTATCAAGCTTCACTCAGAGTTTCTTCATTATTTTGAGGGTACTGGCCCAAATAAAACGCTTAAACTTTCCCACGGGGGATCAATTAAGTCACTCTACTCTACTCTACTCAAATCAAACAGGAAAGGGCGCACCTTGCATCAAAATGTTTTTTTTTGTGGGTTTTTTTGTGCTCAGGCACATTTCGGCCTTTGCCTTCCTCAGTGCGCTTTACACATAGCCTACAGATGTTGGTTTATAGTTAATGAAATTCATATTTCTCTCACATTTCCCAAAAGACCTCTCAGTTTCAATGTTCACTTCTTTCCATGTTTTGATGTTATTTGTTTCAGTGTGTGTTTTACAACAACAATAACAGAAGCCAGTGCCTCCATGTGCACAGTAAAAAGGGGGTGCTCAAAACTACACTCTAAGAAAATTTCCCTGCAAAATAACGGCAGTTACTGGCAATTATATTTACCTGTAATTCTACTGTTATTTCACACCAAAAATCAAATACAGCTCATTGCTGTTTAATGTATCACAGTATATAACATTTTTTCAGCAGCAATTGAACTGTTAAATAACAGTACTCTACAGAACGTTCACAGTATTAGTATTGTTAAACTAAAAGTGCTCTACAATATTTCTGCAGTAAATAACAGTAAAATAACAGTACATTTCAGTTAAAATGTTGAATTGTACTGTGTGATGACAGGCAAATACTGGGTCATAGTTGTGTTCATGAATATGGCCATGGCAACTTCCCACCCCACCCATCATTCTCCATAACTGTGGTACCCTGGCCATGTTACCACCCCACCCTCCCATCGTTCACCATGACTGGAGTGCCTTGAGCATGATACTATGGCGCTATGCTGTATTGAGAAAATGGTTTGCGGTGGTCCTTTGAAATTCTGGGCATGAATAAAATTTCAGAGTATGCAGTGCTATGTTACAATGATAGTGTGCGAGGTGGCTTTTTACTGTATCTCTTGATGAGCCAATGATGAATATAGCATTGGTCAGTCTTTAAAAAAATATTTTGCACCAAGTAGCACAGCAAACAAGCAGCACTACAAGCTAGCTCTCAAAGCAATGCCTAATTTGCAGCAGGCACATTATATGCAACAATGCCACAAATGATGCCACATACAGCAAGCTTTCACAAAGAGGAAAGTGTGCAAGCATGTAAGCAAGCTTGTAGGCAAGCTTGTAGGCAAACAAGTGCTATGCTGTGCCATGCAGGCCAGCCAGCAGGCAGGCAAGCAACTGAAGTGTTGATAGTCCAGATTTATATACAGGTGCAAGAGTACCATGTGACCAGAGTCATCAGGCCCTTGGCAGGTGACGCCCGTAATTGAATAATGGCATAACAGCCCTACTTAGGTGAGGCCAGGCACTGATTAGCAGATTGGTTTAGATGGGGCTGCTTGTTGCAAGAGTGTTACAAGTTCTTAAAATGTTTCAGCCATTCACACTTTCATCACTATCAAAATGCATGTGCTACTCACACTTTGCTGCATCAAGCACTTTTTAAGTATTGTAGTTTCCTTAGAAATTGTTTCATCATGCTTGATAGTATCAGATAATCTTTAACCAGTCAGAATGACTTCAGTTCTTCAGGTGGTATTGAAGTTTGATGGTGATCTCGGACAAGTGGAGGATGAATGGGTTTCAATGGTGCTGCCTAAAATAACTTGTTATTTTCTAGAGATGCACCGGATCCGGTTCCGGTTCCGGATCCGTCAGGATAATAGAGTTTTTCACAGGATCCGGGTCCGGCAGGATCTTAAGCAGTGGATCCGGTATCCGGCATGTTACCTAAAAATCAGGGTCTGGTGCATGTCTAGCCTAGGCT
>NC_085866.1:33807467-33809967 GCF_034702125.1 Engraulis encrasicolus | reverse complement strand
CAATCACGCACGCACGCACACACTCACGACGTACACATGCATGCACAAACATGCACGCACATGCGCAGACACACACGCGAGCACACACATGCGCGCGCACACACACGCGCGCACACACACAGCAATTCAGACAGACACACTCACACAGAAAGACAGTAATTGAAAACACACACACTCACAAACACACAGACACACACACACAGACACACACACAGGCAAATATAAACAAACATTATACATTCACACATGCATGAACATAATCAGAGCATTAACATTTTTGTCGTACACAGGCACGCTTGCCAAGAGGTCGTACCCTCCTCACTGAGGCTGAATGATTTTATGGATGTTTTCAGCAATCAAGTTATTTTTGTGCACCATCTTTTTTCGGGACATGGAAAACAGGCACACGCAAACACTCGCACGCAAAGCCACAAATTCATAACACACACACACACACACACGTAGACACACATGTGCGCGCACACACACACACACACATGTAGACACACATGTGCGCGCACAGACACACACACACACACACACACACACAAACACATGAGGAAAACGCTCATAGCTTATGAGAGAGGAGAGAGAAAAGAGAGAGAGAGAAAGAGGGAAAATTGAAAATTGGGAATAGTCCCAAAAAGCTAAAATGGGGGAAAAGAAGAAAACAAGATTAGGCAGAGAGGACTGGGGCATGTAAGACTGTGTGTGTGTGTGAGTGTGTGTGTGTGTGTGTGTGTGTGTGTGTGTGTGTGTGTGTGTGTGTGTGTGTGTGTGTGTGTGTGTGTGTGTGTGTGTGTGTGTGTGTGTGTGTCTGCGTGTGCGTGTGTGTGAGTGAGTGAGTGTGTGTGCGAGTGTGTGTTTGCACGTCTTGGTTTGATTTTGTTTGCGCGTGTGTGTACGTGAGTAGGTGTGGGTTAACTCTGTATTTGATGTGTAAGTATTTGCGTAGTATGTGTTCCGTGTGTGTGCACTTGTGTGTGTTTGTGATTGCACGTGTTGGTGTGTGTACCGGCATATACTGTAGGTATGAGTGTTCGCTTGTCGGTGTATGAGGCATAAGCGAATCAGGCATGCTCCCAACCCAGATGTGGGACAGTGCTGACCCTTACACTTCTGTAGCGCAGCACTGGGGGCAGTTTTAGGATGGAGGGGGGAGGGGGGGTGGATGGAGGGGGAGAGGTGGAGGTAGGGGTATTGGTGGGGAGGCAGGGGCAGGCTGGGTTGGGGGTGGGGGCGGGGGGAGGGGTGGAGGTAGGTGGGGAGGCGGGTGGGTTCAGGCTGGGTTGGGGGGGGGGGGGGGGTTGGTGGTGGTGACTGGAGGCTGTGCAGCACAGGCTTGAGTTACACCCACTCCAGTTTCACAATACAAGCAGAGGATCAGCATTATGATGTTGGGGGAGAGAGAGAGAGAGAGAGAGAGAGAGAGAGAGAGAGAGAGAGAGAGAGAGAGAGAGAGAGAGAGAGAGAGAGAGAGAGAGAGAGAGAGAGAATGGTGGGGGCGGAAAAGACAGTGAGCGAGATAGAGTCCTGTACACCACAGACAGAAAAAGAAGGAGAGAGAGAGAGAGAGAGAGAACGACAGAGAAAGAGAGAGAGAGAGAGAGGGGGGGGGGATAGAGAGAGCGGGGGGATAGAGAGAGAGAATCCTATGCACCAGGAGCATTAATCCCCATCCCATTCAGTGGCAAATGAATAGCGTCTCAAGGAAGGTACGCTTCTTCCCCCGCGCCGGCCTGCTCCGCTCTGCTCCTGTAAGCGAAACACACACACACACACACACACACACACACACACACACACACACACACACACACACACACACACACACACACACACACACCACACACACACACACACACACACACACACACACACACACCACACACACACACACACACACACACACACACACACACACACACACACACACACACACACACACACACACACACACACACACACACACACACACACACACACATGCACACACACACACACACACACCCTAACAGAGAAGTATCACGAAGCCTCTGGCTGCAACAACAACAACAAAAATGAAAAAAAAAAAAAATCCACTCATACACACACACAACTGTGTCATGGTGGTTAGGTAAAACTCCACATAAGCAAATTTGGCTCTACAGTACAGTATGTCGGGCAAGAGGGGAGAAATACACACAACAGTGCACAAAAAAGGGGAACGCAAATACACACACACACACACCTACACACACACACATACGCACATGCACACGCGCGCGCACACACACACACACACACACACACACACACACACACACACACACACACACACACACACACACACACACACACACACACACACACACACACAGGCAGGGCCGCTGACAGGTTTTGCCGGGCCAGGGACAAAGTCATCTGAAAAGGCCCCCTCACCCAACACATGCAATGTAATGAAGACCCAATTCTGCCCCCCCCCCTCTCACCCTGGGCCGGGGACAACTGAACCCTTTGT
>NC_085866.1:33794967-33802467 GCF_034702125.1 Engraulis encrasicolus | reverse complement strand
ATTCACAGCCCTTGGCTTGACAAGATAATCAAAGTGCAGTGATTATGGTGAAAGGACAGCTAGCTCTGGTTGAAATGTCGGAGTGTGAGGTGGGTAGCTACTTGGACTCTCAGGATAGGCCTACAATGTTTTGGTATGGGATGCCACATCACAGTGGAAATGGTGAGACATGGCAATATGGAAATGAGATGGCGATATTAGGCCTAACATGCTATACTTTGGAGCAGAGAATGACCTGCATCAACAAGTTGATATTAGCTTAGGCTACTCTATACCATTATAAATAGCCTACGGAGATTATTTGGGATTGTGATTTTATAGGTTGAAGGAAAACCTGAGTGTTGTTGAGAATGCAATCAAGGTCACATTTAATCGATATCTAATGTGAAATGATCTCCTCAGTTCTGTCATTTCTATCTCTCATTGTGGGAAAAAGGAACCTACAAGAATTGGGCTACATGAAAAGTAGGCTACCCTTCTTAATAAAAAATAGTCTGTTCATTCTGCAAATGTGCAATATGTTCCCGAGAGAAAAAAAAATGTCTATAACAGCTATCCTATCGAGACATCGAGACGTTGTCATGAAGCGTAAATTCTTTCTGTCACTGTTTGGCCATCTTAACTCAAACTGTCTGCATCGGACATTTTCTCTTTCCCCATAGTGGGCTACTAACCGTTGCTGAATTGCTCGCTCTGAATTCTTGCCCACTGCGCACACTTCCTGATTTCGAACGTCCCAAAGCATAAATACGAGCTGTGCTTTTCCGACTATTGAGCAACAGTGCCCGATGTCAAAACTGAAACGCACAGCATTCACCTCGAACAAAGGAAAGCTAATAAAGTAGGATGATGTTGTTGATGTGTGTGGGCTGATGTTCAAAAGCGGAACTGGCCAGCGCACGCGCCGGTCCGATTCAAACAGGTGGAAAGAAAGAGGACGATCCCCGCTGGCGCGTGACTGCAAGTGCTTATCATCCATGCTGTAACATTTTATACTTGTCTTATAAACCTTACGCGTCCCATATAAACTGATATTTATATTTCTGCGGATTAGTCTCTCATAATGAGCTGTTTCGGGCTCGGCAGTATCCCGTTGAGAATTAATGGGGCTGTCGGTGTAAAGGGTTATAGACTGTGAAGGCATCAGCTTAATGTCATTCTGCGAAAATATATTTTATATCTGCGTCGTTTGACATACCAGAGACTCTTGTGGATTGTTATTTATACATTAGACCTCAGTCTAGAGACCGTTTACGCACAGGTGGGAGATACCCGTTTCGTAGGACGGCCCCCTCTTTCAGTTCCACAGCGGATGATGTGAGCGAGTGACATTTGCCGTTGCGGTTTGGGACAGTAGGCGAATCTGCAAACAGGTGTGCGGCTGCCCGAATCCGGCTCAGACGCCTTTTTCCTGTTTGTTCGCGTGGAAAGCCTACCTAGGTCTCGAAACAATCATCCTCGTAGCGGGACGGGGAGAGGAGGGGGAGTTTGTTCCCATTTCAGTTACTGGCATTCAGATAGCCTATTTCTTTTTTTCAGAAGGCTGTACAACAAAGGGATAAGGTCCACAGAGAAAACGCTATGACAACTAAAAAGACATGCACGGATTTAACAAAAAGGAGCCGAAGCCCCGTCGTTTTAGAGGCGGAGATGTTCAGGGAATTTCAGGACTGGTGTCTCCGGACTTACGGGGACTCGGGTAAAACAAAGACGGTCACCCGCCGAAAATACAACAAAATTATGCAGACTCTTTTGCAGACCGAGGACTCAGAGGGCGTTTTCGTTGACAACAGTCACATTAATGCCAAATTCAAATTCTGGGTGAAGTCAAAGGGGTTTCAGGTCGGAAACAACATTCTGGGCGAGCACAACATGATAGGAGCACCGGGGAAGCCCGTCCTGTATGTTCCTGTCAAATCAACGGTAATGTGTCTTTTCCTTCAACATTATCAGGTCACTGTGTGAAGTGTTAAGCTCTTTTGGCTGTCTCGGGTCATGCTAGCGTGTCTATGTGTGTGTCACGTTTGTTGAGCTAAAACGCATTAATAGACCATTTATGTCTGCGCGTAATGATAGCTTAATGATAGTCGGACAGCACATGCTATTACAACTCCTCTCGTGTACTTCCTCTTCACTTCAAACACTACCGGACTCTCTGTCCGACTCACACATCACTCATTTTCAGCCGAGCAGAACAGTCCTACTCTGAGATCTAGCTGCCATAGCAACGCCGCTGCCTCACAGGAGCATTGCCTGTGTAGTGATGATGGTGTCCTGGTCAAGACATAAGCAACCACACAGTGTAACGAACAGGCACGGCGTTGTCCTGCCAACTGAAGGGCACGATCTATGAGGTTTTGATGAGCTCTTTATAGGCACGCCGCTGAATGTGCTTATGTGTACACCTGTTTCTTCTCCTACTTAATGCATGTGCATTTGAGCCTGTAACCAACATGTTGGACAGAAGACCGGGCGGGATTGCGCGCTCATGTGGCGTATAGGTTACCCAAATTGTTGGGGATGCCACGGGTGCTTGTTGGCGCACAGAAGGGAGGGGGCGTTGAGGATGGATAGCAAGCACTATATTTATCGATTATCAAGAACCATTTTTAGACAGCTGACCTAATAATGAAATTAGCCTCTTCAATAATGTGACGGGACAGAGAACGTTCCCGCAGAATTTCCTCAAAGGGCTCGCGCACCGCCCTCCTTTCAGCCAGGCGTCGATGCAGGCGGCTTTCTTTTTGTTACATGAATGTTCATCGTTTGAAATTTGAGGAAGAGAAAAATAATATATAGGGTGCTATATGGGCTGCAGTTAGAAAAAATGTCAACATTAAAGGGTGAGCGGGAACTCAGCATGGGAGCGCGTGCTGATGTTACGTATTGCCACCACTTGCATTGTCCTGCGCGGGATGAAGGCAGAAAGGACTGTTGGCACCCGTTGCTCTGGTAACCCAGGCGTTCCCATACTATAGCCTTAAGTCTCCATTTTATATGGCACCAATATTCTTCAAAATCGTGCAGCACCGTGTGGTAGTCTAATATTATTAAATGAATACGAATGGTTTTGGGTCATTCCGAGCATTTTGGTACTTTCCCTCCCAAGCGTCTCCGTGATTTGTTATTTGGCTACTGACGCACAAAGATCATCCACATCATGGGACCTGAGACCATCTTGACTGGCATGTCTTGGGCATGACCTTATGGTGGAACAAAGGTTATTCGCCCGTAACTGGGCCGGGACAGTTGCTGGCAGTTAATTATGAAGGACTGAGGGAAAAAAAATGGGTTAAGCGAAATATATTATGGACACTCATTATTGGATAATGGGACACTTGATTTATTATCACTTTCTTTTTTTCACATTTACTCCCTCCTCCCACCACTGTGCCAATGTGTCACTGTAGTTGTGGGATGCCAGGAAATGAGCCACCATTTTAAATAATCTGCGCCAGGGAGCCATGCCAACAGATTATAACCACCCAGGCAGTTAGTAAAGACTTACTTTGAGGGGACAGGAGCATCCCGGGCTGCCAAATAAACAAACTTGAATGAGGAATTGAGAGGCTTTTTGGCTGTACAACAAACAGGCCTATATAGGCCTACTGTAGATCTGTCCCGTAAGGTGATTGAAAAGTGAACAAGGGAGTAATACCACCTGACATACATTGAAACACATGATTTGGTGAAGATTTCACTCTTAGTGTCAAATCTTCATTTTGGGCTTGATTTTTGGTCTGGCATAGCATTAAAGAGTGAGACATACTCATTGTCCCAGCAGGTGGTGTGGGATATAATAGCTTTACAGGTTAATATGGAATAAGTAATAACCTTTGGAAAATGATCAGGACATACCCACATACCATTACATTTACATTCATGTAATTTCTTCATACAAATGATTGAAACATCTGTCTGATTTAGTGGCTATATGGGCTTTTCTGTAATTCCATGGAGCGGGTCTTAACTATCCACTAATTTATACATTTGAGCTCAAATGTACTAGTGGGATGCTGTCTATATATGCCAATGGGTACTCCTGTTATTTCATGGAATGTGTTAATCATCCTCCTGTAACTTATTCATTTTCCTTACAGTTTACTGGTAGGATGCTTTAAATACGACTGAAAATGTTGAACTTCCTTTGTGTGTCTCTCAGTCATCACATATATGCTAATGGAGTCACAATTAGGCAAGCAGATTCCTTTGTCTTATTGCTCTCATTTAGTGGCTTGCAACTGAACAAACTATCTCGTATTTTTCTTCTTTTTGGGGTTTCGAGGCAGACGGAGGGCTCCAAAATCAATTACACGCCTTCCATTGATGTCACAATGTCTGTTTGTTGACTTTGACTCATTTTACAAATTTATGTATTTACCATTTACTAACTGTACTTGTTGCACATTTCTTGCACTCCATCTCAGGAGAAAAGAAAAGAAAACGTAGCATCATTGCTGTCAATATGTCTGATTGTTTACTTTCCCTCTTTTATTTAATTATTGAACATTCAACTGTACATCTTTCCACTCCATCTCAGAAGAAAAGAAAAGAGAACTTTGGCTTAAAGTAGTCCAAACATTAAGTGGATAAGCACTTGTCCTGTTCAGATGCTATCAAGATAGATTGATGAAGATGAGGAATTGATGTGGATTTTTACACACCAATTAGCGTTCCTCTCTTGGTGCCCCTGTACCTCTGTCAGCTTAATAGCCTAATTGTTTCCCCTCCTTATTGGCTCCCCTTCTCCCTCTCTCTCTCTCTCTCTCTCTCTCTCTCCCTCTCTCCCCTCTCCATATGTTTAATTTGCCATCCGTTTACATGGATGCCACCCGCCGCTCTCTACCTCTACCATCTTGGCATTGCCTCCCTTCCTCCCTCTCTTCCTCTCTCTCTCCCCCCCTCTCTCTGTCTTTCTTTCTTTCTTTCTTTCTTTCTTTCTTTCTTTCTTTCTTTCTTTCTGTGTCTCCTCTCCCTTTCTTTCTCTCCTTCACCACCTCTCTCGTCCTCTCTCAGTCTCTCTCACTCTCTTTTCTCTCTCTCCTTCTTACCCCATCCCTCTCTCCTCCTCCCCCGTCTCTCTGTCTGTCTCTCCCCCTCCCTCTCCATGGTGCTGACTGTTGATCTTGTTCAGGGCAAACGCTGTGATAATTGTTACACACGCCGCTGTCAGCCACCGTCTTTATTAAAGAACCATTGAGACCCCCTTAAAGCCCCAATTTGTTTTTCAGCGCATCAATCTTTTCTTCTCCCTTTTTTCCCTTTTCCCCCCTTCTCTTTATTCCCTCCATCTGTTGGTCACTGGGGGATTACTCGCCTCATATGCGTGGGTTTTGGTTTGATGTGTGGGGCGGAACTCGGAACTCCGGGATGCATTCTAGAACTGGAATGAATCAGCTGATGAGCTTCTTGTTTTTTATTAGGGGGCTTCTTTGTCGGATGTGGCTGTCATGAAGGATGACTTTCTGGGGGGTGTTGGGGTGGGTTCATGTCATGTCATGTCATGCCAGCCAAGTTCACAGAGTTGTTGTGACACACGGCTGTTTCTGCTTGTCTGGTTATGCATTTCAGTTACAATTTGTATATTTACATTTTTTTTCTCCTTTCAGCCAACAATTGATATACGAAGAGTTCAGATGCAAAACCCCCTAACTCCATTTCTGAAGACCTGCACTTCTATATTTTTAGAGAACTCTGTTGTTGGTTTGGTTTACATTTATGTACTTGATAATACATATAAATAGTTATATTACATAAATTAAATAGAAAAATATGCTATTTTGATGGCTGTGTATTAAATAAAAATGAATTAAGATTATTTTCTGAAAAGGCACTTAGGGGGTTTTGCATCTGAACTCTTCATTTATTAAGTCCCCCACCCTAACCCAGGCTTAAGCGATGCAATGATTTGTTGTTTATAGTGGTGTTCATTAATGGGAGTGTTTGATTTATGATAATGGGCCGGTCTTGAGTGACAGTGAGTACTGGCAGCCCAGGAGAGTTGAGGAGTAGCTTGTTGCGTCGCATAGTCTTTCACACACACAGCCAGGCACACTTACACACATAGACTCTCATTCACTCTTCTCTCTCTCTTTCTTCTCTCTCTCCTCTCTCTCTCTCTCTCTCTCTCTTTCTTTCTCTCTCTCTCCTCTGTCTCCCTTTCTCCCACACGCCACACGCACATGCACGGTCACAAACACACACACACACACACGCACGCACGCACACACACACACACACACACACACACACACACACACACACACACACACACACACACACACACACACACACACACACGCACACACACACACACACAGAAACACGTGTACGTGCACACCTAAATAAAATGCACACACACACACACACACACACACACACACACACACACACACACACACACACACACACACACACACACACACACACACACACATCTATCAGCCTAATGATGAGGAACAGCAGGAGACATCCCCCTAACTGGCTCCCATGCCAGACAAAACTACAGAACAAACAAAAAAGACCAAAGCGGCAGAATAAAATAATTAGGAACAACTAGAGGCACAGCCTTAATAAGATACACTGTTGGAGTTTCTCAATGTGCGATTGGAGGAGAAAAAACAACACCCCCCCATATAGGTTCAGTGATCGAGATGTGTGGAGTAAATTGTATACAATTTAGGAAAGGGGAGTACATTTGAGAAAATGATGTGAAAGAAGGAGGCAAAGTTTGTGTCTTTTTTGTCTGTGGGGGGTCTCTATGTGTGTTTACCTCACCACATGTGTGTTTTCAAGTGTTAAAAACTTTTGTGTTTATTTACTTTTTGCAGCTAATTGTGCATAGCCCCTGTGTGTGTATAGCCACTAGCCCATGTGCTTGTGTGTAGGCATTTGTGCGTGTGTGTTTGTGTCCGGTTATGTGTTGTTGCCTAGTTGCTTGTGTAACCGCGAGTGCTGCTGTTGTCGCCTCGGTTGTCTGATATGGTGTCCGTTTTTTTTTGTAATGTTCCTTTTCTTATCTAGACAAGCTGGCTCCCTTGCTCGTATCTGCTTCGGCGATCTCAGTCTTTTTCTTGGTGCCTATAACACCTCCGTCTCTTACTTGCTACTCTCTCACTTTTCTCATTATATCTTTATTCACATTTCTTCTCTTTTTAACGCTCTCTTTATGTTTTTTTTTCCCCGTCTCCAAGCTGATTTTTAACGGGGCCCCTTGTGCGTAGCAAACACCTGTCAGAAGATTAGGCTGTAGTAACTCGCTATCTTCATCTGAGGACGCTGAGGTCCCGTGCTACCGTTACTTCTCGTCTTGCTAAGTGTGAGTTTCTGTTCATGACAGCTACACACAGCGGCTGACAACACTCTTGAGATAAGTTTAGGGGGTTTGGCTCTGTGCAGTGAGTTTTTGAGTTGCTGTTTTTTATTATGTCTAAAATGCATTAAGACATGGTCCCCTGGTATATGTTGGATGTTAGCAGAAGGTTAAAGACAAAGCTGTTA
>NC_085866.1:33782467-33789967 GCF_034702125.1 Engraulis encrasicolus | reverse complement strand
ATAGTCCCTACACTGTAACGAATAGCTGTTTATTTACGGCAATTCTGCAACAGCATTCAACTGTTTTTCGAAAAAACAGACAACTACTGTGAAAATATTACTTTGAGTCACATATTGAGCATAAACAGTAAGTACTGCACAATAGCAGTATTCGCCGTTGTGGAAAAAACTAGAGATGCACCGGATCCTGATTTTTAGGATCCTGCCGGATACCAGATCCACTGCTTAAGATCCTGCCGGATCCGGAACCGGATACCGGATCCTACAAAAGGGTTGAAACATATGGTCTACTCGCACACGTGGGCCCTTTTTATTACGTTGGCACAAACTATTTTTTAGACTCATTGGCTTATTGCCACACTGCCTGCAATAGCCGCTTCCAAAGGGGTTTCACTCGATGCAGTGATTGGGGTTATGAAAGACTGAAAAGCCTAGGCTAGACATGCACCAGACCCTGATTTTTAGGTAACATGCCGGATACCGGATCCACTGCTTAAGATCCTGCCGGACCCGGATCCTGTGAAAAACTCTATTATCCTGACGGATCCGGAACCGGAACCGGATCCGGTGCATCTCTAGAAAATAACAAGGGCTGAATCTCAAATGGTGCACTTGTGCACTTTAGTGTTCATGTTTCAGTGCGCATGCCATATTAGTTACGCACTGAAACATAGTGCCCGAAGTGCACAAGTGTGCCATTTGAGATTCAGCCAAGTTATTTTAGGCAGCACCATTGAAACCCATTCATCCTCCACTTGTCCGTGATCACCATCAAACTTCAATACCACCTGAAGAACTGAAGTCATTCTGACTGGTTAAAGATTATCTGATACTATCAAGCATGATGAAACAATTTCTAAGGAAACTACAATACTTAAAAAGTGCTTGATGCAGCAAAGTGTGAGTAGCACATGCATTTTTATAGTGATGAAAGTGTGAATGGCTGAAACATTTTAAGAACTTGTAACACTCTCGCAACAAGCAGCCCCATCTAAACTAATCTGCTAATCAGTGCCTGGCCTCACCTGAGTAGGGCTGTTATGCAGTGTTAATTTCGTCAGCTTTTTTTGATTTAGTCTTAGTCTTAGTCACAATGACGAAAATCAATTTTAGTCTTAGTCATATTTTAGTCATTGGCTTCCCAATTTAGTCTTAGTCTTAGTCAAAATGACGAAAATCAATTTTAGTCATAGTCAAATTTTAGTCATTTTAGTCATTTTAGTCATTTTAGTCAACATTTCAAATTTTAGTCATTTTAGCCATTTTAGTCAACATTTCAAATTTTAGTCATTTTAGTCAATATTGTGGTGTAAAATTAATAACCTACAATGGCTATCGTTATTTCAATACTAATATAGCCTATTGCAGCAAATATTCACCTTGTTACTTGGTCATTTTCCACCAAAACCCAAATGAGTCATTTCAACATCATAGAGCAAAAGAGCATCACACACACACACTCTTCCAGGTGCAAGCTTCTCTCTCTCTCTCTCTCTCTCTCTCTCTCTCTCTCTCTCTCTCTCTCTCTCTCTCTCTCTCTCTCTCTCTCTCTCTCTCTCTCTCTCTCTCTCTCTCTCTCTCGTGCATTAGAAGCTGCTGCATAGGCTACTATTTGATTTTGAGTTTGATCACGGAGGAAGCTACTCTTCTTCACCTGACCGCGTGACAAAGCCTGCAGATTGCCGGCAGTGGGAAGACCAGACATCCCAAGTCTGCATGAAGTCCAAGAAGTCTCCCTGATAGTGGCTTCCCGATGACCACGAGTAGATAAAATATTGCTGATGTTAAACTATGCAAGTTAGCGGTTTTTGTTTTCAATTGGCAATGCGAGCAGAGAACGATAATGACTCGTGCGGTATGCGTGGAATAGGCTTAAATAGATTGTGCGAGCACACTTCGTATGCCCTGCAGAAGTCCCAGGAAAAATAGTGAGGCAGGGGTACGCAGACTGGACGATAGAAAGGACATGTACATACATGTACATACAAATATTTAAACACTAATGCTGTTTTGTTTGTCGGGGGTGTCGAGGCTCGATAAGCATGACCCTGAAAAGAGTTTTTGGAACTTAGGAAGACGCTGCAGACGCATGGAGATGCTGTCGACTTCCTCGGGTCTTTTAGCGTTGCTCTCGACGAGAACAAGTTCAAATCTCAAAGTTTCAAATCTCAACAGTTTTAAACTCCTCAGCGATCGCCCATCCATTGATTCTTTTCAAAACTAGGCTACAGTAGCCGTGCCTCTGTTTAGACAGGCCAACTTTCCCCCTGCTGGCGCGCGCTCCCGCGGTGACTGATTTAAATCAATTCACAAATCCGACCTTCATGATTTGCTTGCGAACTGCCTACACATTTGGTTAAACAAAAAATATAGCAAACATTACAAAAAAGAACAGACAACGAACGCCGGGTTAAGACAGCCTAAGTGAAAAGGAGAATAGTGGAAGCTCCAGGAGGTTTAGAATGACAGTATCAGAGGAGGATTGGCGCGACTGTCATTACTGCAGAAACACGTCTTCGTCATGGACAAGAGGGTTGTTGAACATGTTTCAAAATTAACACTTCCCTCAACGTCGGCTATTTTCTCTCTTTCTCTGGGAATGTTTTAGGACCTAAACTCAACTTAATGGACTCACTGAACTACTAGGCTACAGAACTACTGACTGAGCCGCGCCATGCACTGGCTGCCAGCAGAGACAAGCCAGGCAACACAGCGTGAGCGTGCAATCACCTATGAAGTTCAAGACACTTAGGCCTATATTACAATTACAAATTACAAATTAATTATAAATAATTACATTTTTTTATGTCCAGTCGTCCATGGCTTGTAAATTTCGTCTCGTCTTAGTCTCCTTGACGATTTTTATTTTTATTTTCGTCATATTTTTATTTGCTGTAGGCATTTTTTATTGCGTCATCGTCTCGTCATCGTCAAGGGAAAAAGGGGCGTTGACGAAATATTTTCGTCATCGTCGTGGTTGACGAAATTAACACTGCTGTTATGCCATTATTCAATTACGGGCGTCACCTGCCAAGGGCCTGATGACTCTGGTCACATGGTACTCTTGCATCTGTATATAAATCTGGACTATCAACACTTCAGTTGCTTGCCTGCCTGCTGGCTGGCCTGCATGGCACAGCATAGCACTTGTTTGCCTACAAGCTTGCCTAAAAGCTTGCTTACATGCTTGCACACTTTCCTCTTTGTGAAAGCTTGCTGTATGTGGCATCATTTGTGGCGTTGTTGCATATAATGTGCCTGCTGCAAATTAGGCATTGCTTTGAGAGCTAGCTTGTAGTGCTGCTTGTTTGCTGTGCTACTTGGTGCAAAATATTTTTTTAAAGACTGACCAATGCTATATTCATCATTGGTTCATCAAGAGATACAGTAAAAAGCCCACCTCGCACACTATCATTGTAACATAGCACTGCGTACTCTGAAATTTTATTCATGCACACACTTTCAAAGGACCACCGCAAACCATTTTCTCAATACAGCATAGCGCCATAGTATCATGCTCAAGGCACTCCAGTCATGGTGAACGATGGGAGGGTGGGGTGGTAACATGGCCAGGGTACCACAGTTATGGAGAATGATGGGTGGGGTGGGGAGTTGCCATGGCCATATTCATGAATACAACTATGACCCAGTATTTGCCTGTCATCACACAGTACAATTCAACTTTTTAACTGAAATGTACTGTTATTTTACTTATACTACTGCATAAATATTGTAGAGGACTTTTAGTTTAACAATACTAATACTGTGAAAGTTCTGTAGAGTACTGTTATTTAACAGTTCAATTGCTGCTGAAAAATGTTATATACTGTGATACATTAAACAGCAATGAGCTGTATTTGATTTTTGGTGTGAAATAACAGTAGAATTACAGGTAAATATAATTGCCAGTAACTGCCGTTATTTTGCAGGGAAATTTTCTTAGAGTGTAAGCTTAACAGGTTAAGACGCATCCCCTGTTATAAATTACTTGATACCAGTGGTGTGGGGATTTTTAAAGAGGGGGTACGCAATGTGTGAGGTCATCAATTAATTAGGGGACTTATCATGTCAACCCCCTTTTTGTATTCAACCACGGATAGAATTTGTCTATGACCTATGCTTGTTACCAGAATTAACTCGGTTCTGAATGTAACTGATGCAGGATTGGACACCAGCGGCAATCTGATTAGCTTGAAATCAGCGATAGAGAATGGCAGGGAGATGCTCCGCTCACCCCTTTATACTTAGTGTGGTTTTACAACCCATGGAGGGTGGCAAAGTGAACTCAGAAGTGACAGTCACCCTTGCAGGCCTACGAGTTGTTGAACCACAGAATCAATTTTGGTAGCATTATTTTAAGGTTGGGGAAAAAAATCAACTTAGGAGCTGCTCTAACACGGACCACTCACCCACTGAGTGGGAAATAATGGGTGCACACATTGTTAACTTCAGAAGGTGCTAGACAGAAACGGATAAAAGTGTCAGAAAAAATAGAAAAAAGAGAAGAGAAAAGGAGCATTGACACACTTTAGCTCCCTTAACAGCTCGTCTTTTATTTCGGTTCTCACCCCGAAGTGCAGAGTAGCATTTGGAGCACACCACTCTTTATTCGACTCAAGACGAGGACTTACTAAGACTGATGAAGACTGGCATATGATCAAAACATTGCTCTCACCAGCTCTAGGTTTTTTTTTCTGATACATTCACCCAGTGGCATAGGCACAAGGTGTGAGGGGGGCTGGGCATATTATATCTCTGTGTGTGTGTGTGTGTGTGTGTGTGTGTGTGTGTGTGTGTGTGTGTGTGTGTGTGTGTGTGTGTGCGCGCGCGCGTGTGTCTGTGTGTTTGTGTGTGTCTGTGAGTGTGTGTGTGTGTGTGAGAGTGTGTGTGTGTGTGTGTGTGTGAAACTGTGTCATCGGGTCATGCTGCTTCCTAATCGCCCAGACAAAGATCTTAATATCGAAAGTCGTCAGTCAGTCTTTTTACTGCCTTGCTCAATACCGTCAATATGAGGAAAATCAGTCTCAGTTTTCAGCCTTGGTTTTCCTCTCTGATTTTTAACTCACTCACTCATAGAGTCTTTAAACGGGACAAACTTCTTAAAGGACTAGTGCTCGATATGTGAACGGTTAGTAAACAAGTGTGTCTCCCTAAACTATCAACAATTAGGTTGTAGTTGTAATTGAATGAATCGCATTCCAACTGAATTGATAATTGGCTAGCACCTAAAACACTCGAGATCAGAAGACAGCATCCTTGGACTGGTTAGGCCAAAAGGCACTAAACATTTCAGTAATAATCGCGACTTAGTTTCTACAGCTCATCTTTGGGTACCCAGGAATGAAGTTAGTACCAGCCTTGGCTATTTTAAATGCTTATGAGATATAACCATCTTAGAACATTCTTGGAAACTGTAGCCATGGTAATAGCATCTTCGCCCATGCTTCATACTTATGTCCTCAGCAACATCTGTATACGCAAGTGTTCATGGGAGTATATATATACAGAGGCACAGCAAGGTATCAGTTTGGCGTTTCCATGCCAACAATAACAGAAATATCTCCCTGACGCTTTTGGTCCAGGGCGTGGTGGTATTTTTTTTTGCTTACAGTACCATTGGCCAGTTCCAAGAACAAAGAAACCCTGGCATATTTGCATTGACCGGAAAATTACATTTTGAAAGACTGACAGGAACATCTGTGGCCTCCCCCTCCCCCTCTCTTTGTCTTTAGTAGGATCCTAACACCCACCTTCACACCAGCCCAGCGTTTCGCCCAGTGCTTTGTAGTTTTGTAGCCACATTGTCTAGGTCCCCCAAAAACATAATGAATTTGTATTACAAATGTGGATGGCGGGGAACTGAATAACAAGCTTTTCAATTATGATAGTCACATGTCTCGAGACTGGTTAACCCCAACCATCCACCATAACCAACAATTGTATCTTTTTATAGCATGCTTTAACTGGTTGAATCATCTGGGCTTGATGCTGTTGTGTCCGAAACCATTAGTAGTAGCAGCAGCAGCAGCACATGGGGACACACTCTACTGTCTCTCTTGGCCCTACACACATGTCCTGACTAGTCAACGAACAGATGAAACCCGACGACGCTAACAATTGGATTCCATTATTATTATTAGCATCTCTCTGAAACCTTTAAGCTGGGGAGGAACCTCATTATGCTAACTGATTAATTAGCTAGCGCATGTCTTCAGAGAACGCTAACGCACGCCTCAGCTCAGAGAGAGAGAGAGATAGCGTTGCGGCACAACGCAGAGTCCGTATCAAAACAGGGCGCTAGCTGTCTTGTGGATGGATGTGTTTTTTTTCTTTTTTTTCTTTTTTGCCCCATAGGCAGCAGAGCCACCATTGTGGTCTCTTTCATTCCCGAGTCATTTTGCATAGAAGCTAACAGTTTTGCATGGCACATTTGTAGTATGGGCAAGCCGGGAAGCCGACAGGCAGGTGGTAAAGGAGGCAGTTGTCCCGGGCCCAAGGAGAGAGGGGGGCTCGGGATTGGGAGCTCATTACATTGTTATGCATTTGGGGAGGCTTTCTTATGATTTTGCCCTGGGCCCGGCAAAAGCTGACAGCGGCCCTGTGTGGGCAAGGGACAGCTGTAACATGGGGCAAGCCCCAACAGTAAGGCCCTGTATGCGAACCAGGACAAGGAACAAAACACCAGGCATGCCAGGCCAGGCCAGCTCTGCTCTCTGCTCTACTCTACCCGGCTTTTAGAGGAAGTGGCAATGACTTTTAAATAGGCCAGTGCATGTGTCGACTGTCAGGGTAAAAAGATGCACTGTGTTTCACTGTTTTTAAACGGTGGAATGATTAACGGAGCTAGTGACTTAATGAGAATGAATGCATGAAAGCATGCTGACACACAAACATGAAGGCATGCTTTCACACACACACACACACACTTATCACGCACTCATGCACGCACACATTCACACACACACACATACGCATGCACGTACGCACGCACGAACACACGCACGCACACACACACACACACACACACACACACACACACACACACACACACACACACACACACACACACACACACACACACACACACACACACGACACACACAGGTCCCTTGATTGGCTTGGCCCACTTCATGTAAGTCTCTTGTAAGTGAGAGGCCTAGCTCTTTTGGAGCATGTAGCCAATGTAGGAATGAATATGCAAGACACTGTGTAGCCTTCCCCCCTGTCATGCCTGTTTCCGAGTCATCAGATTTAACACCTCTTTATAGGAATGTGTGTGTGTGTGTGTGTGTGTGTGTGTGTGTGTGTGTGTGTGTGTGTGTGTGTGTGTGTGTGTGTGTGTGTGTGTGTGTGTGTGTGTGTGTGCGTGTGTGTGTGTGTGAGTGTGTGTGTGTGTGTGTGTGTTGGCTTAAGTGTGCCAGTAGGAGAGGATCACACATGCATTTCCCGCATTTAATGAATCTGGCAAATTTTTCCGGTGTGCTTTTGTTTTGCAAATAA
>NC_085866.1:33777467-33779967 GCF_034702125.1 Engraulis encrasicolus | reverse complement strand
GGGAGGATGCGGGATCATGGAGGGGTTGTTGTGGGTGGAGGTGCAGCGAGAGATGGTGGGGTTGGGTGCGGTTGGCTCTTGGGGGTTGGGTGGTGGATGGGGATGTGTGGACTGGAGGATGGAGTGTTGATGGGTAAGGGTGGTGCATGGGGGAGGAGGAGGATAGAGAGGTGGTGCCAGTTGGGTTTTGCTCTGGCAGGGTGGGTTGGGGTGGGGTGCGGGGTGTTGGATGGGATGGAAAGGATGGAGTTTGAGTGTTTCAGGTTGGATGTTAAATGGAGGGATGGTATGGGTGGAGGAGGGGAGCAGTCAGGAGTGACGATGGGATGGGAGGAGGGAGAGTTTGGGTGGTAGATGGGGGAGGATGGAGCATGGTGAGGTGCGGTTGACACCCCGGGTGGGGTAGGTGGGTGTAGTAGACAATTACGGATGGAGGATCGGTTGGCGTACTACTGAGGGTGGTGTTTGGAGGAGTTTAGAGTGTGGACGGATGTAGACGAGTGGAGGTGGAGGTTAGGGGTGGCATTGGGTTGGGTGGGGGGCGGGTGGTTCGGATGGAGGATGGAGAGATGGAGGGGGTGCGGTGGTGCATAGGGGTGGGTGGGGGATGGACTGTGGAGCGGTTGGAGTGGAGGATGGGGTGTAATTGGGTTTGGGGGTGAAGCAGAGTATGGGTTTGATTGGCTTGGGGGTGGGGGTTAGGTGCAGGATGGAGAATGGAGACTCCAGGGTATTGGATGGGGTGATGGGAGGATGGGGTGCGCACAGTCAGGGATGGCAGTGGGGATGGGATGGGCGATGGGAGGTGAAGGGGATGTGGTGGCACTGGGGGGTGAGGTGATGACATGGGTGGAGGTGTGTTTGTGTGTGCGTGTGTGTGTGTGTGTGTGGGGGGGGTATAACGAACCAAGCGGGGGCACGGCACTACCCAGCAAACATCTATTAGCGCTAACGATGGAATTATTCTATATAACAGCCCTTCGAAAAAAAACACATCAACCTACCAGTGTTTAATGATGAGCGAATGTCAAAAAAACCCCACTGCTGCTTCATTTCATATGTATCAGTCTCTACGGTCCAGAAGGGAAACTCTTATGACATCCCTTTGGTCTCTTATAACGCTATTTAATATTGCAGATTCGGTGAAGAACTTCGTCGATGGAGCTGTTTATAATAGCGATGGGAGGAAACCGGGAAAATATAAATAAATAAGAAATAAAAGATGCGCAATCAGTAGCAATGATTATGACAAAGTTGATGATGATTACTATTGCTGCTGCCGCAGTAACATCATCATAATCGTTTTACTGATTTCAGGCAGTGACGGAGGGTGGGAGTGCGGAGTACTGTGCGCAGAGTATGGGAATCAGGTGAGGGTGCTTTTTGAGGGGTTGGATGGGTAGCATTTTTAGGATAGGGTTGTGTAGGATTCTGGGGTGTCCTATCTATCCTAACAGAGCAAGACTATGCACTGTGTACTGAATGTAGACAGTGACAAAGGGTGGGGGTGGGGGGACCCCATAGTGGGGTGCTATGTGTGAAGTATGGGATTCAGGCAAGTGTGAGGGGTGGAATGGGTAGCATTGTAGCCCCTTAACGCATGTCGTTCCACCAGTGGAACTCTGTAAAATAGTGAATGAAAAAAACATGATTACCATAGTACTACACCACTATGGGATGTGGAGTGCTGTGTGTGGGAGTATGGGATTCAGGCGAGTGTGAGGGGTGGAATGGGTAGCATTGTAGACCCTTAATGCATGTGGAGCGCTGTAAAATAGTGAATGAAAAAAACATTATTAGCCTACCATATTACTACACCACTATGGGATGTGGAGTGCTGTGTGTGGAGTGCAGGCTACAGGGTTAGGGAGAGAGGGTACAGGGTGAGGAGTGTGGTGGGGTAGTAGTGTTTTGGGATAGGGCTGGGGTGGACTCTGTCTGGAGTGTCCCAGGGCAAGTATGTGCTCTGTTTACTCATTTCAGACAGTAAGTGTAGCATGATGATTGGGATGGGTGGGGGATGGGGCTGGGGCACAGTGTGAGGATGTGGTGTAAGGAGAGTGTGTGATGGGGTTGCATGTCGGGATAGGATTGGAATGGGATTCTGGGGTGCCCCCTCCTGCAGTGTAACGGTCTGTGTACTGATTTTAGTGGCAGAGGGTGGGGGTGGGGACTGAGATGCGGGTAGGTTTGCCACCTCTGTCTGACAAAAAAGACCTGGACATTTCAAAGTCAGTCGATCTTTTTGCCTGTATGTAATGGCATCCTTCATTCAGTGTCTAGGAAAAGTATATTTCACTTGTATATGACAGACCATTAAAATCCAGGACAAATCCAGGCAACTCTGGATGAGGATGATGGTGTGGGTGGGGTACAGGATGAGAGTGTAGTCTGATAGGGGTGCATGGTTGGGAGAGCGTTGTGTTAGATTCTATGGTGTCCTATCTGGGAGTGTACGACTATGCTCTGTTCATTGATTTGAGACTGTGAAGAAAGAAGA
>NC_085866.1:33764967-33769967 GCF_034702125.1 Engraulis encrasicolus | reverse complement strand
TGCACAAGGTTCAGTGTGTAATTTTAGTCATTCATTTTCAAAATCTATGCTGCCCATTCACAAATGTGATCTTTTCATTAATATTCACGAAGTGATATTGTAAAATATGTTTTGCAGCCATATATGTCTATAGCTGGTAATTCAAAAAGACATAGAGAAAATCCACCTATTGGTGTATGAACTGTACAGTCCTAATGAAAACTTGGAAATTGAGGGGGATAGTAAATATTCATGAAAAAGAAAGCATTTGTGAATGATCAGCATTAGTTCTGTAATAAACTACTAAACAACAATGTAGGCCTACTCTACTGTTAAGGTCTTTGCTCGCAAGTCAAGTTTTCACGTCTCTCTACTTAACCTTCCAATTGCTTTACATAATATTGCATAATGATGCTATAATGTATGTACGTAGGCGTAACTAATTGCATTATTTAATTTTATTTTTTGTGCGCTCAAGGTTTTTCATCAAGTCTCATTCGTTATTCTGTGTGTGCCTGAAAGCAATACACCAGAGGAAGCGAGTGAACAAAGAGACAGGATAGAAAAACAGGAACTAAAGAAATGAAACTAAATATTAGAACAAAAATGAGCACATTCAACAGAGAGCGGGCTGGAACCGGAGTAGACCATTTAGAAAGACATTAAGAAAAATAATATTCTGGAAAGGAAGATGAAGAAACTAAATATTAGAACAAAAAAGAGCAAATGGGACGCTGGCAGAGAAGGACTTGATGGGGATACTTGAGGCACCCACTGTTTGGAAAGACAAAGATGAAAGGTCAACAGACCTAAGTCATCTGCAAACACTCAAAAAGCTAAATTGTCTCGGACTGGCCAAACTGCCCAATGTCTTATATAAGCCTAGTTTCTTGCACCGGACTGATAAAAGAAACATTTAAACCAATGAAAAACTATTTTAAAATGCTATATAAAAATACTAAATGAAAAAGGGGACGAATAAGAACAACAGGCTCAACACAAAACGCAGAAACAGCAGCAACAAAAAAGAAACAGACAAAGGCTCAACAAATGCAGAAACAGGTAGTAGCAACAACACAAGTGCCCACACGAGGCAGCGAGGAGTTGGTTGTGCTGCAGGCTGGCTGGCTTGGGTTTGTTTTAGCAATCTGACTTCCTCCACAGAGCACATGACCCGATGCCCCGCACACCTGGTGTTAGTTACCATGGTGACGGAGGTCAGCTGCATGGAGAGCAGGCTTGGGGGTGGCCGTGTGTGTGTGTGTGTGTGTGTGTGTGTGTGTGTGTGTGTGTGTGTGTGTGTGTGTGTGTGTGTGTGTGTGTGTGTGTGTGTGTGTGTGTGTGTGTGTGTGTGTGTGTGTGTGTGTGTGTGTGTGTGTGTGTGTGTGTGTGTGTGTGTGCTTTACAGGGGATGTGGGGGATGGTTGTGGGTAGGTGGTGTGTGTGTGTGTGTGTGTGTGTGTGTGTGTGTGTGTGTGTGTGTGTGTGTGTGTGTGTGTGTGTGTGTGTGTGTGTGTGTGTGTGCGTGTGTGTGTGTGTGTGTGTGTGTGTGTGTGTTTGTGTGCGTGCGTACGTGCATGCGTGCGTGCGTGTGTGTGTGTGTGTGTGTGTGTGTGTTTGTGTGCGTGCGTACGTGCATGCGTGCGTGTGTGTGTGTGTGTGTATGTGTGTGCTGTTGGTGGCAGGGGGTGGAGCTGCACGTTTACACTTGCCCACCAAGGTGTTATTTCCAAACGTGGTGACGGGATGCCTGTAGAATAATTTTGGCTCCTGTGAATGCTACACCCTCGTCCCCAGTGCCGTTAACTATCCAGCCAACCGCTCTCACTCACCCTGGCCTGTTGTGGAGAGAGTTGGCTGAGGAATCACATTGCCACTGAGCAAGTGAGCGAGTGGGAGAAAGTCTTTCTCCTCTCAGGGATGGTTTTGAACTAAGCCAACAAATCTTTGCGGGTCCTCAGGATGGACAGGTTTTTTTTTACCCTCCTGAAAAAAAAATCCCATCGAGCAACAACACTGGCTCGTTGGAGCTGCAGGACCAGTCAAGCATCACAGGGAAGAGGAAGTGAGATGCTCTAACGAAGCAAAGCCCATGAAAGCTACAGTATATAAGACTTGTGACACCAGGCAAGACAGCTTGCTGTGCTGTGCAGTGTGCGGTGCAGGGGGAAAAGGTGCCAAGGCTCAGCAGAGTGTGTGTGTGTGTGTGTGTGTGCGTGCGTGCGCGCACACTTTAGTTCTTCTTGTTCAAGCAGGAAAAATAATTCTGTGGCAGCTCTCAGCGGCTTATAGCTGGAAAGTCTCCGGTCTTAAAGTAACTGGCAGAAAGAAAAGGCAATCCATTTGTTACGTTTTCTGGCCCGCTTTTATAGTTCTCTGCTCATACTGAACATACTTGCTCGTGGCACTCCGGTACAGTACTTTCATCACCTGTGCGCAAACGCTGTGTGACTATTTCATGTTGGGTTAGTTGGGCTTCTCCAAGGGATCACCGCCTCATTGACGTCCTGTCTCTTTCCTTCCCTCTCCTGCCCTCTCCTCTACCTTTCCCTCTACCTCATCCTCCTCCTCTTTCTCCCTCTCTCCTCCTCTTCTCCTCCACCTCCCTGCCTCTTTCTCCGCTCCCCAATCTACAATCTCAATCTTCCTACCCTTTCCCTCCTCCCCTCCTCTCCCCTCCTCCACCTCCCCCTCCTCTCCTTTCCTCCTCCTCCCTTTTCCTCCTCCTCTACACCAACTCCCATTCTACTCTTCCGGCACTTCTCCTCTCTCCTTCCTCCTCCACTTTCTCCTCCTCTCCTCCTCTTCCTCCTCCCTACTTCTGTGTACTCTCTCTCTCCTGTCCTCTTTACTCCATCTCAGCTCCCCAATGCGCAGTGTTCGGATGGCAATGGGAACCAGGACAGCTGCAGCTCTCTGAAGCGTGTGGCGGTGGTGGAGGACTTCTTTGACATCATCTATGCCATGCACGTGGAGATGGGGGCCGATCCCGGACGAGCCCCCAAACACGCGGGGCAGAAGAAGACATACAAGGCGGTGAGAAGACACCACACACACACACACACACACACACACACACACACACACACACACACACACACACACACACACACACACACACAGACACACACACACACACACACCCACACACAGACACACACACACACACACACACACACACACACACACACACACACACACACACACACACACACACACACACACACCTTTAACTTTAGAGCTCAATATCATCACTTACGTATGACGAGCGTATTGAAATCAATGTTATAATAATAATAATAATATATGAAATCAAATAAGTGCAGTGAAATAATAAACTGCTATAGATAAATAACAGTGTGTGTTTTTTATTTACATAAGGCTGTTAATTATTAATTTAATAAATAAAACAAATGTTTTGACAGTAAAGGGCAGACAGTGCATGGAAATAAATTACTCTCTTCTCAAATTATTTATCAAACAACAAAACTGATTGACACTGAATTCTCCAGACCTCAATTAGAAGAAACTCTTCTGTATTAAGTGTCACACTGAAGAAACTGCATTTGGTAAAAATGGGGTCTCAATTTCTGCTGTAGTTAAGATGCGGGAAACCATATATGGTTGTGTTAGCAACATACAGTATGGCATCTGTACTTAAACGACTGACATACTGTATTCACACAAGTATATCATGCTGTAGTAGATAGTAATATGACATGGGTTCATGATTCCTTCTTTTCACCTCCTAATTATAGAAAGTAAAATCTTGAATATATAGCGATGCTGTGGTATAAAGAAATGCACTGAATGATTTGTGAGGGGGAAAGCACATGACACTCTAAGTCTCATGAGACCAGTCCAAATTTGTGATCACGCTTGAGGGTGAGAGATTAAAAAAAGCTTCTGCCTGATGTTTGTTTATTTATTAATTTATTTATTTTTGCCAACCGGTTTCATATTTTGGGTTTTTTTGGTCCTCCCTTTAATTCATGTTCTATTGAGCATGACGTATTACCAACCACTACTACTACTACTACTATAGCCCTGTGGACAGAATGGGCTCCAGGTAAAAAGTAAATGAATGACTACTCTCCCCTCCCTTGTGGTAGCGCCGGTAGCAAGCAGCGCTATGAAACGCTCATCTGACTCACTTTGAAAAGGCCAGGCTGGCAGAGAGCTCAAATGAACTCTTAAACCCAATTTTTCCCCCTCCATACAAAATATATTTTTTTATGGCTGTTTATATTTTTTTCTGGGTAATGGATGATGGCAGTGCCATGCATCAAGCTGTTGTCGGGCGGGGAAATCCCACTGAGTCTGTGCCAGAGATAGAAGGGAGACCAGAGAGAGGAACTTGGGCAGAGTGCCAGGGAACACGCGTGGGTTGGGACAGCACAGGTGAAGGGGAACAACATGCAACACTTGCTTGTAGATGTGTGTATCATAAAAAGTACTTAAAAAACATTTATTTAGATGGTGTGTAATTCAGGCATTAGAATGACTTCCTAATTCCTGCCCCTGAAACATGCTTCCAAAAACAGGTGGGTAGAAAGCCATCATAACATAAACAAGATCATAAAAAAACATTTTTGATGATTATGGGTATAGATCGACTTTCTGTTTCATGCTCTGGGAGACTGAAAACAGGTTGTGCTTCAGGGTTTGTGGGCAATTCCCCTCACAAGTAACACGAGTAAGTGTTCATTCATAGATTCACATGAAATAGAATAAAATGACTATTCCTGCTTTGAAGGGTTGAGGGGAAACTCGATGAACACCCCATACCAGGGGTGGGGGGTAGGGCTGCAGAATTAATCGAAAATAATCGAAAATTTTGATAAAATCGTGAAATCGAAGTAGTGATTTCAATCGTGATTTAATCGTGGCAATAGTGACCTACCTTTGAGAGCGTCCTTAAAGCCAGAACATACTGACAGGCTGGTGTTTCTGGACAGAAATCTGTCCACCTAAATTTCATGCTATTGCCTTAACATAATTATTACAATTCATTTTATTTT
>NC_085866.1:33752467-33757467 GCF_034702125.1 Engraulis encrasicolus | reverse complement strand
TGTACTTGCAGCAGATTCACCAGATCACAGACCCACCATCAGGAATTTAGACTTGTGATAAAATTGTGATACCATCACAATGACAAATTTCAACACCATTCTCTGCACCTTGACCTCCCATAGCTTTAAGTTTTAAATGATTTTTAAATATAATAATTTCAAGAACATGGATATATTGGAAATATCTGTATTTACAGTAAATGGGACATGGCCAGTCATTGTGTCTTAGGAGGTTTTTCAGTTGGCGATCACTGAAAACTGAAGCTCTTTAGAAATGATGGGCCAGAGTGAATACTTAAAAACATACTACCTGAAAATAACAGAGAAAATGGATTTGGAAGAAACTAGGCTTTTGAAAGTAAGAATTGTATCAAGGGACTTCAAATTGTATTGATTTATTCCAGAACCATCAATGCGCACCATAGATCAAGCTCCTCAGTTGCTCTGTCTTTGATGAATAAATAATATCGAAGGATTTTATTCTTTAAATTCAAAATTCCCCTCATGTGCCTGCCATAGGATTTGTTTATCAAGAGAATAATTTTGAAGATCAGAACATTGAACACACAAAAAAAGTCAATACATGATGTTGCATGCCTGTCATACTGTAAAACATATCAACTTGCTGAAATGTTAATGTAAAAACTAAAAACCTAATCTAATACCCCCTTCCCCCTCCCCCCTTTTCTCCATTATAGAAAATGACCGCCCCACTTCTCTGGTCCCAGACCTCATTGACTATAACATGCCTCTCACTGCCACCTACCTGAAGCAGATGAAACTGCAGTGCATGAATGCCAACGAGCAGGTAAGCAGATCGTCAGTATGCCTCTCTCCTGATAGAGGCAGGAATAGACAAAATGGATTCATTAGTTATAACCAGGGCTCTAAATTTACACTTGCAAACCGGCAATATAGTGGTGAAAATTCAGCTCGGCTACTATATAGTTAGGCCTACTACTACTACTATACATATGTAATTATTATGTGGTGTTGTTGCATTATTATGGTGATTGGCTGGTTGAAGGATCATCTGGTTGTATTGGACAGGTGAAACAAGGTGGCACTCGATTGTAACTAATGAATAAATTTTGCCCCATCACTGGTTACAGGCCAGTGTCTACCTGTGAGTGATAATGTGCGAGCATCACAACTCGATCAAGAGATAAGAGTGTTTTGGAAAAAACGTCTCTGTCTGTCTGTCTGTCCGTCTTTCTCTCTCTCTCTCTTTCTTTCTCTCTCTCTCTCCCTCTCTCTCTCTCTCTCTCTCTCTCTCTCTCTCTCTCTCTTTCTTTCTTTCTCTCAAGCACGCACACACACACACACGCATACACACATACACACATACACACATGCACAGTGGTCGGTGTGTCGGTGTGTTTGAATATATTTAATACAGTGCTGGTTAGATTGGAATGTCTTTGTGGCTAGTTTTACAGGTGTGTAATTCATTAGAAAAATACACACTTATGGTGTAGTAGTGGTGGTGATGATGATGATGATGATGATGAAGATGAAGATGAAGATGAAGGTGACAGTGATTATGACGATGGCGATGATGATGACGATGATGATGATGATGATGACGATGATGATGATGACGATGATGAACATATAAGAGGGTCTTCTGTGAGGTTACTGCTGCACGTTATGGCAAAAATGAAACGAAACAGTGCTCAAAAATACTTTTGTCATATAGGTTAGAGCCTTGTTCATATGCACACCTATTGATCACACAAATAGTTTGTATAATCTTCTGTATTTCATGCAGAATTTTGTTTGGATATTTTTGTGGAAATTGGTCAGGTTGTCGATGTAAAACCAAAAAATATCCATGTATTATTTGATATATGAAACCAGGTTTGCAGTTGCAGAACAAAGCATTAACGAGCTTTATCATTGCCCCTTTCAAACTTGTATCTCTGTTCCTGAAACAAAACTCATAATGCACTTGCTTTTGAAATTGTTGATCTGAAGCGCTCAGTCTAGCAGAGAAGGAGAGAGTGATAAAAAAGTAATTATGGGCACAGAACACCAAATACATTCAAACGCTCTTCATGATATCACTGGATATATTAATGTTAACTATTTTGTGCCTTGATGCTGATTCAAGTAGGCTTCATTTTTGGGATGAACAAAAGGATCCACTGTTTTATATTTCAGTTTCCTTTTAGGCCGAGTTTCACAAGTGTGTGTGTGTGTTAGGGGGATCTTGTTAGTCAGTGTCTTGGTACAAAGTGTCTTTCACAGTGTTGTGTCGAACAGTGTGAAATTAGTGTGAGTGTGAGTTAGAAAATTATGTGAAGTGATAGATGATAGATATAATTTGAACTTACAGTAATTGAAAATACCTGATATTATGCAGTGTTGATCAGAGAGTTGAATTTATGTAACTCAGTTGGTCTTTCCGTTGAGTGTTAAACTGTGTAGGTATACTGTGTAGGTGCTGGGCTAGAAAATAGGGTTTTTGAAAGTAAGAAATGGTGGCAAGAGTTTTCAAATTGCATTGATTTATTCAAGAGACACCCAAGCACACCTTTGATAAAGTTTTTGTACATCATAGGCTTATTTTGAAAAAGAAAGGAAGAAAAAAATCGATTGTTTCATATTTCAGACTGCAGTATATCCGTGCTTTTTTTTTACAAGTGAGTTGTGGTTCCGTGGGCTTTACCGTGCAATGTAATGCATTTCAAAATTGCCACCCTGTCGAATGTATGGCAGTGGATTCGCAAGACAGTGAAGTAATTTGACATTTTCCAGCTCCTCTCTCCTCTCCTCTCCTCTCCTCCCCCATCTCTCTTTCTCTCTCTCTCTCGCCCTCACATACATTCTGAGCATTCCATACAGTACCTATATGGTCTGCTGTGAGATATAGTGCAATGCGGGCAAAGGAAAATGGGTTGCCCCAGCAACAGTTATTACCTGAAATAGCAACTAATATGTACTGAAGGTGTCTGCAGATCAGTGTTGTTAAGTGAAGGGAAGGCCACAGAAGTATCTGATGGGGGGATGGAGATGGTGGTAGTGGTAGTGGTGGTGGTGATCGTAGTGGTGGTGGTGGTGGTGTTTGTATGTGTGTGTGTGTGTGTGTGTGTGTGTGTGTGTGTGTGTGTGTGTGTGTGTGTGTGTGTGTGTGTGTGTGTGTGTGTGTGTGTGTGTGTGTGTGTGTGTGTGTGTGTGTGTGTGGAGGGGAGGAGGGGGGTGGTGGTGCCTGTAATGCATCAGAACAAGTTCACATGGAACATGTAGCCCTATGGATTTTCATTCTTTGCAGAGTTGCACTCTGCATTATGAGCCTTTGTATGGCTGTCCCGTTCTATGGCAATCTCCAGACGTATGGATTTATGAAAGCCTGCAGGCTTTATAAACGAAGGCCAACGTGACAAAAGGATTTCAATAACGAGAGCGTCTGTGTGGTCTTAAGACGGACACAAAATATTGCTGCAAAAGGAACTGTGTGGCCGGGTGCCTGTTCCTGGCAATTTCACTAGAGAGCAGCATTTGTCTGTGAGTGTGTGTCCTTTTTTTGTTGGTCCCAGATTTAATTCCACACATTTAAGTCCACAAATTGCTATACAGTAGATATGGGGTAAATAAAGTTGCATTTCTCAGTGCTTGTTATGAAGGATAGCCAAAAGGATCAAAAAGGTAAATAAAATGGTAATAATAAAATCAGAGAGCACAGCACTGATGGGCTGTTCATTGTTGAGGATATGTGGGATTGGGTTTGGAAACGCAGCTAAGCCCCTTCTAAACAAAGAGAGAGAGCGAGGGAGGGGGATAAAGGGATGTTGGAGGAGCGTGGTGGGGGTGTTGGGTGGGGGTCAAAGTTGTCAATCTAGGCATCTATTCAATCGACTGAGGGCAGTGGTACTCTGCGCGTGACGTCACGCCAGCTAGCGCCTCCTCCTTCTTCGGGACTGAAAGTCCGTGAGAGACGCCCAGGGTCTAATGTCTCACACACTGACAGGATACTGTCTAAAAATTACCGGGCGGCGAAACGAGGCTAAAAGACAGGGACAGTGGTATTTCATCGCGAAACAGAAACGAACAACTATTTCCGGGACTAACCCGACGTGGCAAAGGTAAGCTCCATGCTTCTCCTTGGAATTTCTACAGTAGCAAACCACAGTGTTGACATCCGTCTTCGAATGTGAAACTGTTTTCAGTTGAGATGGGACTATTCCGTTAGTTTGGGATATCGCAACATTCCTAATTATTGATACTGGGCAGCTTGTTGTATTTTTTTTATCCGCAGTAACATTAGACACATTTATGATGGCTTGACCTTTTCCCTAATCGCATGCGCCCGCATTCATTGGTGGTGCGAGCATAATATGCCCCCACCCGTGCGCACAAAAACATCCTAAATAGTGGCAGTGTCAATGTGCGCTGTAATTCACCGCTATTCTTTTATCCACTGCTCTAGCATGTTGTTTGTTTACTCACGGCACATTTGTCTGACCTGCCCTGTCTAGTGTTAGCGGAAACTTTAAGTGTCCCGGCCGGTGCGGATTAGTTCTTTGCCTTTAGAATGTTCAACCAACCTGTCGACAAACGTCACTCTAGTGTTTTCTTGACCATGTGTTTTTCTGACTAGGCTACATACTTCAAATTTAGGGTTCTTCATTAAGAGTGAAACTTATAGGCCTGCTGTTTCCTAATGTATCACGCAATAATTACTATGTTATGAATGCCACATTTCAGGTTTATTGAACGTATCCTTCTGCAATGACATCAGAACGTTTCCTGCCACTTAAGATGCAATTATAGGAAAGAGCTGAAAATTCCTTGCAGTGCAGTCTGAGGAGAAAGCTCAGCCAACGTGTTGAAATTCACTTCATTCACGTGTCAAGTGCCACCTGCAAAAGGGCCAAATTATTCAGGGCTGACTGCAGTGCAGATGTATGCATTTAGGTGCAAGTGCCAGTGGGAGAGGTAGAGATTGTATTGGAGCAAAGCCATGTTTGCATTGAAATAGGTCTGTCTCCCTGTAGGTA
>NC_085866.1:33742756-33744867 GCF_034702125.1 Engraulis encrasicolus | reverse complement strand
TGCGCTCCTTTGATGGGGGTAGGATAGCAGCATTAAAGAGGGGCTTCCATGCTCCAAGCCTCAGAAAATTTTCGCTGGGGGTGGGGGTGGGGGGTGGGGAGGAGGTTTCGGTGTGGGGGGAGATTCATGGGGGAGATGGAGAGATGTAGAGAGAGAGAGAGAGGGAGAGATATGAAGAGAGAGGGTGATGAGTAGTGTGAGAGAGTGATGTTGTGAGAGAGAGATGGAGAGAGAGAGAGAGATGTAGTGTATAGGGGAGGGTAGGCTTGGTGGCGGTATGAGTTGGGGGTTGGTTGGCACACCGCAGGCAGTAAAAGAGGAGAAAGGGAACAGGAGGGGACAGGAGGAGGAGGAGACAGGAGGGGGGCAGGAGATGTTGTGGCCGGAACCCGTCCTAATGAATATCCACACGATTAATCAGAGACCAATATTAGCAGCCCCAGCGAGACTCCTCAGACAAGACAAATAAGAAATCTGCCACGTCAGTAAAATAAAAAGAGAAACACCCTAGAAACAGCATGCGGTGTGCAGCAGGGCATCCTCAGGGGACTGCCTTCGCTTGATATTGCCCGTGAACAGAATGGGAGTCCTCCTCCTCCTCCTGCTTTTGTTTGTTCTGGTAATGAATGCCAGTGTTGGGATGAGATTGGGGAGGGGATGGGGATGGGAGGGGGGTGGAGTGTGTGATTGTGTGTTTTTTGTTTTCGTGAAACGTGTGTCTGGTAAGGGAGTGTGTGTGTGTTTGTGTGTGTGTGTGGGGGGGGGGGGGGGGGTGAGTCTGATTGCATTCGGATCTTGACACTGTGGCCAGATGGCTGGTCCGTAATCACCCCCACTACAGGCTACTATCTGTCTGTCTGTGAGGTATGGGGGGGGGGCCCCAGTATGATGCCATTCTCTGTCAGGGACCACGCGCGCGCTAGAGAGAGGACCAGAGGAACGTGTCTATGAGCATTCTCGTGCCTCGTGCAGGTCATATTAGTCAAAACAGGGGAGATTATAGGGCTGCACAATTATGGAAAAAATCATAATCACGATTATTTTGATCAAAATCACGATTTCGATTATAATCACGATTACCGAGATTACGGAGATTTCCGTCTTCCTTGCCAAAATGCTGCCGCCCGCACCCTCTCAGCACTGTCTGCTTATTGGTTCACAGACTTATCCTCGACCCAGAGACAGTTGTCAACAATATTACTGTATTGCTGAAATGTGTTTGTGCTGAGAACGTGCGAGCAGTGCACAAGTCTGCAGGTGCGCGCAGCTTTGATGGAACACTGGATTTCCTCCATAAAATCGCGATTTTATAATCGTGGCGGCCAAAATCGCGATTTTGATTAAAATTTGATTAATTGTGCAGCCCTAGGAGATTATAAGCAACTTGATGTCTGCTTGGAGCTATGTTTATGTCTTTTTTTGTGATATATATATTAAGTTCTTTATCTAGTTTCGGAATTCTGGAGTTGTCTTTGGATGAAGAGCGAAATGCATTCAAGCTCCAAAAAAAACAAAAAACAAATGGATCATCTTCCGTATTGACCGATTTCCTGTTGGACTGCAAATCAAAATGGTCAACTGGACTGAGTAGAATCACGTCCATGTGAAAACAGGGCAGTGCATGAAAGCAAAGTTTAAATCAATGGATTGAACAAAATATGAAATATGAATGGGAATTATAATAAAATACAATTAGTGATCATATGTGTTATTTGTATACATGTAGTATATGACATACAAAGGAATCGTAGGCCTATTACGTTGCTGATTGTCCCAGTCGTAGACAAGGCAGGACAAACATTAAAGTGCATGACAGGACAGGATATTAGCATTGAAGTGCAGAGCGAGGCACAACAGTACTATGGTTGATTAACCCATCATGTAAGTTCAATTTTCTCTTTTTTCCCAATGAATTGCTCATGCCTAGTACTGTACTGAAAAGCGCATGCGGAGGGCTGGCATGCAGTGTAGAGGAAGTCAAAGAAGCGAACAGGACCAGGAGTGACACTTACTACAGATCACCCTTCACCCACACACACACGCACACACGCGCGCGCACACACACACACACACACACACACACACACATGTGCGCGCAGGGACACGCACGC
>NC_085866.1:33730256-33735256 GCF_034702125.1 Engraulis encrasicolus | reverse complement strand
GATACCATATTGCCATATTGCAGGATGTTCAGTTAGCAGTGCAGTGTTGTTCATTTGTGTGCGCAGTGTTGACCCTGTTATACTCTCATGCCAAGTTGCTGCAACAGTTGCAGTGCAACTTTGTGTCTTTGTGTGGCTGTAGCCCCGCCACAGGGATGCTGTAATAGTCACTGAAAAAACGTAACTACCATAGTACTACACCACTATGACAGTGCAAAGGGCCTTTAGTAATACATCACGTCTTGCTCATTGTCATTCTGGTAACAGCTAATTTCTTATGGGGTTGATGTTGACCTCATATTATTCTCCTCCTGTATTGCAGGATGCCAGTTTGGGAAGCAGCACATTGTACTTGTGTGCTCAGCATTGACTCCACCATGCATGCACAGTGTGGTGAGGAGTGCAGTGTTGTTTTGTCTGTGTTGTCAACGTTGACGTTACACTCCACCGTTACAGAATGGCAGTTTGTTGAGCAGTGTGCTCACATCACGTATTGCAGGACGCTGGTTACGGTCAGCTGTACCGTACAATGTTGTGTGTTTGTGTGCTCAATGTTGACTCAACGTGACGCTCCCATGTTGTGTCACAGGATGACAGTTCAACGAGCAGTGCAGTGTTGTGTGTTTGTGTGCTCAACGTTGACTCAACGTTACAGCAACCTCTTTTGCAACAGAACAGTGCAGTGCTGTGTGCTCACGTAATTGCAGTACGCTAGTGCAGTGAGCTGTGCAATGTTGTTTGTGGGTTTTCTCAACGTTGACTCAATACACACTCCCCCTGTGTCTTCCTGCAGGATGACAGTTCAGTGCAGTGTTGTTTTGTGTGCGTTTTCCTCAACGTCGCCTCAACGTTGCTCTGCGTCCATGTTGTGTTTCAGGATGACAGTTCGGTGAGCAGTGAGGACATGGACATGGCGGAGCCGGCATGGGTCTCTACTGAGCGCGCTCCACTTCCAGTCCCCGCCCCCGTCAGCGCCCCCACCCCCCCACAGACTCCGGCTGCTGCTCCCGCTCTCGCTGCTGCTGCTGCCGCCGCCGCCGCCGCCACGCCCCAACCCAACCTGCCCAGAGACAGCAGCCCCCAGCCCACCATCAAAGAGGAGGACGGTGAGTACAGTCAGGGAAGCCAACAAACAGGGCGGGGGTGGGGGTGGGGGGGGTCGGTTAAAGGGTCAATTGTCCCGGGGCCCAGGGAGAGAGAGGCCCCAGGATTGGGATCTCATAGCAATCTATGCATTTGTGAGGGGGGCCTTCTCAGATGATTTTTTAACCCGGGCCCGGTCAAAGCTGTCAGTGGCCCTGTGTACAGTACAGTACCCCCACACCTCACCTCACCTCAGCGCAGCGCAGCGCAGCTCAGTTCGGCAAACCTCAACCGCACACATTGGAAATGCTTTTTATTATTTTGGGGCCTGGAGGGGGGAAATGATGCTACGAAAAATTCAAACACACAGGCAGAAACACACACACACACACACACACACACACACACACACACACACACACACACACACACACACACACACACACACACACACACACACACACACACACACTCTCTCTCTCTCTCTCTCTCTCTCTCTCTCTCTCTCTCTCTCTCTCTCTCTCTCTCTCTCTCTCTCTCTCTCTCTCTCTCTCTCTCTCTCTCTCTCTCTCTCACACACACACACATCGACTTTCTTGGTCTTTTGCTCCCAGGCACAAAATGGGTAATTTCACACACACACACACACACACACACACTCACACACACACACACACACACACAGACACACACACACACACACACACACACACACACACACACACACACACACACACACACACACACACACACACACACACACACACACACACACACACACACACACACACACACACACACACACACACACACACACACACACAGTACCTGAGAAAGTGTGCATAAAATACACACATTGTACATCACACCCACCCACTGTGAGACCAACAGCAAAGAAAAACACAGCTAGTATAGGACCACTGGATCTTAAAATGTTTTTGATGTACATACAGCAAAATGTATCCTAGCATGTGCATGCATATACACACACTGTTACTCTAAAACCCTAAAATATGTAACACACTTCACACCTGTGTTATAACTGTGAGACACACAATTTGCGCATTAAAATACACACAATCAGACATACAGTATAACACCTTAAAAGCTCAATAATATATTTTTACATACTTTACACTGAACCTCTGGAGTTATTCATCTGTTCTGTTTTAGTATCTAGTCCAAAACGCACCAATATTTTCCGAACAGCGTTTCCACCATACAGCACTTAGTGTCATGGTATTTTTCCAAAAGCTGAATTATTAAGAGTTATATGTCTACTTAAATAAGAAATTGATTCATTATACACTAACACATTCTTTTTCCATAAATATGTAACCCCCTTAATACACGTCCAATGTCTCCATCTGCATTAACTCTATCCATCAGTTAGATTGCACTAGCTTTCCACTTTGCTACTGTATGGCTAGCCACAGGAATACAGGTTGCAAGTAGGCCAGTTGGAATACTGATTTTGAGAATGAAAGATTCTAAGCTTTACAATGATACCTTATCTGGTAATATCGTATTTATTTGTGGCTTTTTGGATGTTTTCACTTCTTAGAGGTACACTGTGTGAGATTTTTAGTTGATTATTTCCAGAATTCATACTACCCATTCACTAATGTTACCTTTTTCATGAATACTTACCACCACCATCAAATTCTAATTATTCATTTTGACTGGAAAAATTGCACTTGTCATACATGAAAATGGGGATCTTCTCCATGGTACACCATTTTGAATTTCCCGAGATAGCCATTTTTAGCTGCAAACATGACTGTACTTGGGCCATACTAGAAAATACTAGTTTATTACTTGGTAAACTTTCATGAAAAGATCACATTTGGCAATAGGCAACCCAGTTTCAATGAGCAGCGTAGTTGCAGTACCTTTTTTGACCATTTCCTGCACAGTGTACCTTTAAGGTAGAAAGCATAGAATTCAGTTCTGACAGTTCATCTTGCCCAAAGACATAAAGCTAGCCTTTTTAACATATTTATGCAGGATGCCCGATTAGCACAAGATTGACCCTAGCACCGGGAGCTGCCTGATGCAACTCTCAGGCATGAGATAAAAAAATATATATGTTAGACCTAGAACAAGTTCTAATGCAAGATGAGGATCTTAGTTTTTAAATTAAATTAATTTCACGTGCATGTGGTTTAGAGGCTGATATTTTTTAGGTTTTTATAGGCTGACAGTACCTTTTCCAAAAAGGCCTTAGGTTATTAACCAGCGTTTTTGCAGGTGTTTTAGGTATAAATGACTTAAAGACAAAATGATTTTCTCAGTTGCTCTCAGAGAGACAGCTGGCCTGTTTTATTGTGGCCAGTCACACAGTAAATGCAAAACAGATATGTGACAGATTTGTTTTTTTTTTCCAAATCAAAGTGTTTGACTGATCCCTGCAGGGAAATGTTTTTCATCACTGTCATCCAGTATGTTGTTCCAGGGTTCCTACCGTGACCTAGCCGTGTGTGTACCAAGGGTAATTGGCCTACTTTTAGGTACAGTAATCCCCTCGCCCAAAGCCTCGCTCCTACAACAGACTGACAACAGGTTCACTGAACTGTCCCAATACTTTTTTTGTACTGTCCCACACACTATCCCAACTGTCATAAAACGTTACATTCTGAAACGTTTCCCAGTTTCTGTTGACCAGAGTTATTGCCGTGTCGTAAAAGAAAAGCACCCACTGGCATGTTTAGCAGTGTGTTTAGCTGGCCCTTGGCAAGTGGGAAGTGACTCGTAGTACCTGATATGAGGTACTGTTTAAGGTGTGGCCAGAAAGCTCTATTTTGTCTGAATGTATGAATGTTTTTACATGGCATGAACATGATAAAACAGTATTTTGTTTTTTGTGTGTATTGTCCTAAAACATTGACCTTTTGTCTGCACTCCCAAGGCAGTATAGTCTGTGGATCATAGAGCACCAAATTAATGTGCAGTGAGTTTATACAGACCTTCTTAAGACACTGCCCCTGTCATAAACATTCTGTTACTAGAATGGCAGTAACCAAGTTGTAATATACATATTATTTAAGACCTGTAGTAGTGTATAGTAGTTTTTGAAAATGGCTAAGTCTTTGGAGTAAGTCTGGTGGAGTAGTGTGATCTCTTTGGTTACACGCCATCAGCTGAACTCCGATCCCTGTTCCACTCAGTGGATTATTTAAATGTTTGGGTGCTGACTAAATCCATGGTGGTAGTGTCCTTTCAACTGGATGATTGGTTTGGGACACAGCCTTTAATGCAATGTACTGTACATGACCATGTGAGCTACTGTATAGCTTCTACTCATGATGCTAGCAGTGCTCAAGTGGATATTAGAAGCTTTTTGGATCACCCTCCATTTTAGTCCTCATTTGCTGGGATACGTGTATACCCGAGCATATGGTCTGCCTGTGGACAGATAGGGTTCCCACCGTCATGGAAATCCGGGAAATGCCAGGGAGTCACAAATCTCCTTTTAACGGCTTTGGCAAGTTGTAAAAGTTAGAAGATTGATTTGACCCCCTCCCACCAACCTTAAAGGGACACTGTGCAGGAAATGGCCAAAAAAGGTACTGCAACTATGGTGCTCATTGAAACTGGGCTGCTTATTGCCAAATTTGATCTTTACATGAAAGTTTACTAAGTAATAAACAAATATTATCTAGTATGGTCCAAGTACAGTCATTTTTGCAGCTAAAAAATGCTGTTTTTGGAAATTCAAAATGGCGGACCATGGAGAAGATCCCCCTTTTCATGTATGAAAAGTGCAATTTTTCCAGTCATAATGAATACTTAGAATTTGATGCTGGTGGTAAGTATTCATGAAAAAAGTAACACTAGTGAATGGGCAGCATGAATTCTGGAAATAAACAACTAAAAATCTCACACAGTGTCCCTTTAAGCACACACATATACATGTG
>NC_085866.1:33647756-33725256 GCF_034702125.1 Engraulis encrasicolus | reverse complement strand
CTTACACCACAGCTTTTGTTTTTTTGGGTAACCATGAAACCCACAATTAACCATGGATTTTTTGAGCATGGTTTGTGACTATGGTTAAATCATAGACACAAGCCATGCTGAAAAAAACCCCCATGAAAACCATGAATAACCATGATCCATGGTTAGTCAGGAACCATGGCTTTCATGGTTACCCCCCTAAAAAACATGGATAAGCCATAGCAATACTATGGTTGGTTCAGAGTACTTATAGAAACCATGGTTACAAGTAGTAAAACCATGGTTACTACAGGAAAACCATGGCCGACACTATAAGGGTCTTTATCCCGCTCCTAAAGCTCCACTCATCCACTACAAACACATCTCCTTTGCTCCGTCCGTCCGCCCGCCCGCCTGCAGATTTGACACTCACATCTGTCCTCTCAATCCGCTCGGCCCCGCGGCCCCTGCTCAGCAGAGTGTGCAAGGGAAGTCTGGTGTGTGTCAAACACAAGGAGTTGATCTCTGCCTTGCCTCCCTGCTTTCCTGCCTGCCTCCCTGCTTGCTTGCCTGGCTGCCTGGCTGCCTGCCTCCCTGCCTGTGAGAAGTGGAGCTCCACTCCATCTTGGTGTGTTAGGGAGAAGTAATCTGAGCTTGTGTGTTGTAGAAAGATGCCTGTGTACAGTGTGTGTGTGTGTGTGTGTGTGTGTGTGTGTGTGTGTGTGTGTGTGTGTGTGTGTGTGTGTGTGTGTGTGTGTGTGTGTGTGTGTGTGTGTGTGTGTGTGTGTGTGAGAGAGAGTGAGAGTGAGTGAGAGAGAGAGAGAGAGAGAGAGAGAGAGAGAGAGAGAGAGAAACTGAGAAAGCGAGAGAGAGAGAGAGAGACAGAGACAGCGAGGACAGGAATGAAATGTGTGTGTGTGTGTGTGTGTGTGTGTGTGTGTGTGTGTGTGTGTGTGTGTGTGTGTGTGTGTGTGTGTGTGTGTGTGTGTGTGTGTGTGTGTGATGTGTGTGATGTGTGTGTTGTGTGACTGTGCGTGGTGTTTGTTAATCAGAGTTGTGTAGTACAATACAGTATGTGTGATGATGTTTTGTTCTGAGGATATTTCCATATTTCTTTGTTTGTATTTGTCTTGTAGTGTATTTGCGCTAATGTGTATGTATTCCAGTCCATGTGCACATGTGTATGCCTCTGTGCATATGTATGCATGTGAGTGCGCCTGTGCATACTGAATGGGCATACACATGCGCACATGTGTGTCACGTGTGGTCCGGAGGACAGCCAGCGAGTGTGTGAAGCAGAGAGATAAGGAGAGAGAGAGAGAGAGAGAGGGAGAGAGCTAGAGAGGGGGGGATGAAGAGAGAGAGAGTTGTTCCATGTCTTTGAGGGAATCTTTGAGAAGAGAGAGAAAAAGAAACAGAGAGAGTGGAAGATATTGTCCCATGCCTTTGAGAAGGCGCTGCTCCACTCTCTTCTCTTGAGAATGAAAGAGAGAGAGAGAGAGAGAGAGGGAGAGAGAGAGGGGAGAGATTGTCCCATGTCTTTGAGGGGATCCACTCCTCTCTCCTCCGCTATGGCAGTGACAGTGGTTGGCCTTGAGCAGGCAGGGGCCAGAACAAAGAGCGTCCAGGCAGGCAGGAGGGAGGGAGGCAGGAGGGAGGGAGGCAGGCAGGCAGGGAGGCAGGCAGGAGGCAGGCAGGCAGGCAGGAGGGAGGGAGGCAGGCAGGCAGGGAGGCAGGCAGGCAGGCAGGCAGGCAGGCAGGCAGGCAGGAGGGAGGGAGGCAGGGAGGCAGGCAGGCAGGCAGGGAGGCAGGCAGGCAGGCAGGCAGGCAGGGAGGCAGGCAGGCAGGGAGGCAGGCAGGCAGGCAGGAGGGAGGGAGGCAGGCAGGAGGGAGGGAGGCAGGCAGGCAGGGAGGAAGGCAGATAGATAGCACTGGGCTCTGGGGGAGTGGGAGTGGGAGAAGCCATCAGCGGGCTGGCTGGCTGGCTGGCTGGCTGGCTGGCTCTTGTCTATAGCTATCTATCTATCGTTATCAAGGTTTTGTGCCTAATACACTACCTGTTTGTAGTGTGTATGTGTTTGTGTGTGAGTGTGCGTGTGCATGGGTGTTATTCCATGCACTCACTGTGTGTGTGTGTTCGTGTGTGTGTTTGTGTGTGTGTGTGTGTGTGTGTGTGTGTGTGTGTGTGTGTGTGTGTGTGTGTGTGTGTGTGTGTGTGTGTGTGTGTGTGTGTGTGTGTGTGTGTGTGTGTGTGTGTGTGTGTGAGATAGAGTGAGAGAGAGAGATTGTGTATGTGTGAGTATGACAATGTGCCCTCACAAGTGTGTGTGTGTGAATGTATGTGCGTATGTAGGGTACATATGTGTGCAGTACGTATGTATGTGTGTGTGTGTGTGTGTGTGCGCATGTGTGTTGGTGCGAGATTGTGTAAGGGGCACAGCCTACTCTCCCATTCTGTCCTCCACCCCCCTGCCCTCTCCCCCCGCCCCCCTCCACGGTCAACTGACCTCCTTCCGCTCCATCTCAATCCTCCCCCTCTCCTCTCCTCCACATCTCCCTCTTCCTCTCCCACTCTCCATCCCGCCTCCATTTTTACTCTCTCTCTGTTGCACTTTTCCTCTCCCACTGCCCCTACTGTCCTCCTCGATTCCCTCTCAGCCTTAACCTCTACCCACATCCTCATCTCTCTTTCTCTCTCTCTCTCTCTCTTTCTCTCTCTTTCTCTCTCTTTCTCTCTCTATCCCTCTCTCTTTCTCCTGCTATCTTTCTCTCGATCTCTCCATCATCCGCCCCCTCCCCAAACCCTACTCCCAGCCCACCGTAGTCAACAGTACTTGACAGTTGACCCCAATGCTGCGCCCCTCCCAGCCCTCCCCTATCCTACTCCACCCCCCACCACCACCACCACCACCACAACCCCCACCACCACCACCACCACCACCACCACACATGCTGACAGCCCAGCACCACTCTGGAAACTAGAGCATCGCCACAGCTCACTCCCCTCCCCCTATACACACACACACACACACACACACACACACACACACACACACACATGGACGCACACACACAGACGCAGACGCGTGCAAACACACTCACGTGCACACACACACACACACACACACATGCGCACATAGAAGTGTGCACACACTCAGTGCACATACTCACAGCTGCAGACGATGGCAGCTCCACATACATGTAGTACGTATAGATGTGTATGTGCCTGAACGTGGACTCGCATACACCCGTATAGACATTTTGTTGGCAGACAGACAGACAGACAGACAGACAGACAGACAGACAGACAGACAGACAGACAGACAGATAGATAGATAGATAGATAGATAGATAGATAGATAGATAGATAGATAGATAGATAGATAGATAGATAGATAGATAGATAGATAGATAGATAGATAGATAACGGTACATAGGCTACAGTGTTCATACATTCATACATTCATGCATGAAGGGTTGTGTGACTTCATATGCCCTTTTGGTGTTACGTAAATGTTGTTTTCCACCTCTTCTCCCACTTCCCCCCTCTCATTACTGCCCGGGTCTCAGAGCACAACTTCGTGTTTTGCGCATGCGCAACATTAGCACATGGGACGTGCATGTAGCATGCTAAAATTGTAATCAAAGTGCAGTACATGAATGAATGTATAGAAATGTACAGGGATTGAATACATTCAAACATTAAACATATTTTTAGAATAAAAAATACGTCTTAATGTGTTGATAAAAATCGCTAATATTTTTGGAATAATGGAATAAATAATAATATGGATGGACAGAATAACATAGCTACAAATATTACACTTTTTTTCTACAGACCCTTGGCACAGTGGTTCCCACACCCTTACTGTACGTACGTACTGTACATGTGGCGTAGTAAAGTGTGTTTCGTCCCCACATGTAACATTATGTAGGCCTACTTACACTGTGCCTTAGGATTAGGATTAGGACTAGCGTCAGGCATATATACAGTATAAGCACATGATATTACAGTTCGCCACATGTACAGGCGCTGTAGTGACTGATAAAATTAAGTGCTGCGGAAAGGCATAAAGGGAATGTGTTTTTAAGATATTTATCTGTGTGCTTATGTGTCTGTGAAAGGTCTCAGTTATCTTCAGGGTGTCTGTCCTTCCAAAAAGGCACATTCACTTCATAAACTGGTTTTCAGAGACCCAGGTGTAGGGCTGAGATGTTAGTAGAAAAATAAATCGAATCGAAAAGCTTTACCGTTCATTTTAATCCATTTAGTATTGTTTATCACTATCAATATTGTTAATTTTCTTAAACTTTTTCTTTATGTTTTGTGCATTCAAATATGTCATGCATAGTTTCCTAAAACGTGATTCTCTCCAGTCTAGTCAAATCTCTGCAATCTAGGGAATTGTGGAAATGTCAACTTCTGCTGCACCTCTACCAACCTCTCTCTACTGATCTACAGTAGCTCGACTTGCAAGTTGCTGTAAAACCAAGCAAAAACATAATGCACAACATGGACAAAAACATATATTGTGATTTAAAATAAACAATTTGGGGTCATATTGCCTAGCCCTATCCAACAGATGTACCTCTAGAGCTGTGACACTAGAGGAGGAGCTGTGACCTTGTGGCCAATCTGCTGATGGCTATCTGGCTATCTCATCTGGCTGTCATGGGAAAACTCGCCCTTGGAGAAAGGCAGTGGCAATGGCCTCTCCCTGCCGAAACCTCCCCAGTTTACCACTTGTGTTTGTAAAGCACCACTATCCATAGCATAGGTTGTTTTAAACAACAATAAAGAACATTTTAATAATATTTTACGCCACGACTTGAGGAGACATCATATCTACGAACCACCAATGGAGACTTCTAGACGTGGAACTGTGATCTCCAAGCAAACTGTTGACGACTATCCGTTTATTTCTTTTTCTATCGGGTGGTTCGTTCTTGGAGAATCCGTGCCAGAGGTCTCTCCCAAGATTATGCATGTGTGCATGTATTTAAACATGCCACTGACAGTAACATATGTAGTTAAAAAAAACATTGAACCTTGAATTTATTTAGCTCCATAGAGATGAAACACCAGTGGACAGTAGAGGTGAGCATTTGACCTTCTGGGAGCAATCTGTTGACTTATCTCTTTTTCCCATCTCTCTCTCTCTCTCTCTCTCTCTCTCTCTCTCTCTCTCTCTCTCTCTCTCTCTCTCTCTCTCTCTCTCTCTCTCTCTCCCTCCAGACGACTCATCCTCAGACAACGGCAGTGCCAATGGCCTTCCCGCTCTGACCCCCCCAGGGGCGGTCGGCGTGGTGTCCGGGGTAGTCGCCGTAGCGACGTCGGAGGGCGCCCTGTCCTTCCGCGAGGTAAACGGCAACGGAACCGTGGGCGGAGCTCCGCTAGATTTCAGCACCACCTCCTCCTCCTCCTCATCCGAAGACCAGCCGCCCATCAACATGACGGACAGGCTGCTGCCGGGTGGGCACGGGCACGGGCACGCCCAGACCTTGGTGCAGGCCTACCAGCCCGAGATCGTCAGGAAGTACCCGGTCAAGACAGAGTATGGCAGCAAGGTGAGGCCAAATGCACCGGGACGCATGCCAAAATGCACATTATTTGTGAGCAACAGCAGATGAGTTTTGGGCTGTTTCTTTAATTTAATTTAATTCTTCTAAGTTTTATGTCGATCCGACAGTCACTGTTAATGTGATTCTTACCTTGTGTGAAATGTTGAAAGAAGAAATTGTGAAAAAAAACTGCCATCGTACAGGTTAGGATAAATGAAGTCCTCACACTGTTTTATGTCCTCCAAGTCTTTTTTTATTTAAAGCTGAATTTAAAAATAGAAAGCAAAATTTGGATCGCATAGGGCCATTGGCTCTACATCAGGCAAAACGAAAAGCTCAGAAAGGTGTAAAGCATAGAATTTTATGATGTGGCCATATCGTATCTGCCTTAACAAGAAGATTCAAGATTCAAGATCGCATGCTTTGTCCTCCTTTTAACTGTATGAATATGTCTGTTTGTGTGTGTGCGTGTGCATGTGCGTGTGTGTGTGTGTGTGTCCATGTGTTTTTCTGTGTACGTGTGTCTGTCCATGCATCTGTCTTTGTGTGCCCATGTCTGCCTGTCTGTGTCTATGTGTTTCCCCTTTCTCTCCGGCAGTCTCCTCAGTACAGCTCAGGGAGCTATGACTCAGTGAAGACCGAAGTGAGCATGTGTGGCGAGGAGCTGGCGTCCGGCCGAGCCCAGGCCCTGGATGATGACGACGACGACCACGACGATCACGATGACAGCGACAAGATCCCGGAGGGCCTGGACCCAGAGAGACTCAAAGCCTTTAACGTATGACTCCGCCACCCCAGACTGACACACCGTTCAGGACATGCTCTCTGTCTGTCTGTCTCTGTCTCTGTCTCTGTCTCTGTCTCTGTCTCTCTCAATTCAATTCAATTCAAAAGTGCTTTATTGGCATAACAAAAGAAACTTTGTAATGCCAAAGCATAGTACAGAACATATACTATAAGACAATAATACCAATGAAATGTGCTCTCTCTCTCTCTCTCTCTCTCTCTCTCTCTCTCTCTCTCTCTCTCTCTCTCTCTCTCTCTCTCTCTCTCTCGTTCTCTTTCGCTGTTGGACCAACACTCTTCAGGGGTTGGTGGTGTTTTTTTAGGTTCTTGTTGACTGGCCCACAATTTCGAGGGAGTTGCACCAAAAGGCCTGGGCCTTTCTTGTCCCTGCCCAGGCTTGCTCTCTCCTACTGATTACCAGATACTGAAAGATTGCTGATTTTATCTGAGTCTCTCCCCCTTCTCTCTTTCTTGGACTTTCTCTCTCTCTCTCTCACTCTCTCTCTCTCTCTCTCTCTCTCTCTCTCTCTCTCTCTCTCTCTCTCTCTCTCTCTCTCTCTCTCTCTCTCTCTCTCTACCACTACTTCTCTCTCACTCTCTTTCTCCCTCTCTTTGTCTCTATCTATCGTCTCTCTGTCACTTCGTACACAACTCCCATTCGCCTCCCTAATTACAAGTTCATGTAAGGACTGTACATACTGTACACCAGTAGTGTCGGTGTGCTGAAACATTTACATGTCTTAACATTCACGGCGTTAATGCAGCCAGGCATGCGGCACACGGCTAATGGGCCGAAATACACCGAGGGAAAAAGAGAGGCAGCCTCACTAGCTAATGCAAACTCATTTAAAAATCATCGCAGGGAATTTTTGTGTATGTGAGAGAGAGAGAGAGAGAGAGAGAGAGAGAGTGAGAGAGAGAGAGAGAGAGAGAGAGAGAGAGAGAGAGAGAGAGAGAGAGAGAGAGAGAGGCTGCCTCATTCAATAGATGCGCTTGGAGAGAGCCTCCCTTGTTAAATCTGTGAATTAAATGAGAAGTCTTTAATTCTGTGGTCAGGAATCTGTACATGAAAGTCTGGCCTATTTTTGCGCAGCATGCCAAGACTTTCTTTTTCATTATTTGATTTCTGAGGCGCAAACGAAGCCCTCGCTAATATTAAAAGGAGGGTGAAAAGGCTCAAAAGGAAAAGAACAAGAAAAAAAAGAGTTTCCTTTTTGCATAAGGGAGCATGTTTTACAGTAGAGTTTTCAATTAAAAATAGATTTGTGCACCGTGCAAGTTTGGCTTTCAAGCATTGGGTTGCAAGGGCCAGGCCCCTGCAGAATACCTCTTTGTATTCTCCGTCTCCTCTCTCGCTCCTCATCGTACACAGAGAAGAAGAGCTATGTCAAGGCTTCTACCTCAAACCACTCTCTCTCTCTCTCGCGCACGCGCGTTCACCCTCTCCTTTTCTCAGCACAGATGTTTCTGAGTTTCATTTATTGTATTTAATTGTAGCTTGGTCTTAAAAGAGGAGTCCTTCATGCAATTTATGAAGGGGGAAGGTTTATTGGGCATGTGCAAAGCGCTTGTTGTAAAAATATTGAAAGGTTTTTTGTTTGATGTTGCCATGTTCATACAAGGCAGCGTTTTTAAGGGATGTGAGTGCTGCAGGTTTTTTTGTGGTGGTACTGTTGTGTGCGTATGTTGTACTAGGGTCATTAAAAAAACATCACAGTTATTCTCTTTGTGATGTACATCGTACATCGCGCAGAAGAGTGCTAGGTTCTTTTGTTTTTCACATCCTTTTGCTCCTCGCCCCTTTTCCTCAGTCTTTCCCCTTCTCTCCCTCTCGTTCTCTCTCTCTCTCCCTCCTTTCCAGCCCACTCTCTCTCATGAGTTTCCACATCCTTAACAACCCTTGCCCTTGTAATACATGCACATGCAAGATAGATTTGATGTAAACATTTCAAAGTTATTTTACACATACTGTATATATATACTGTAATCAAAAGTATTTCTAGAGAAGACTGATGCAATGTATAATGCAATGGATATTAAGAAATTGATATTTATAACTCTTACTGTAAAAGAAATACCCTGAAAGCACAGTGCATTTTGTAGTTGTAGCTATAGTGGGTGTCTTCCACCATAATATGCATGACCACAATTACTAGAAAGTAAATTCTAGTAAAAGCTAAACAAAATTGAGACCAACAATAAGAGAATAATAATACATTCTAATACTCATTGTAGATGACGTGAACTATCAACATTCCAGTTGTAAGCAACTGGATTTGTTTCTAGGAGCTTGAGGATGTCATACCAAAAGTCTAACGTGTAGCCTCTTAGCCCTATTCACTCTTTGGAGAAAACACTATGGCAGCAGAAATACTTAGCCCCTTAAAATGATACTGTCTCATTTTTGGAAATAAGCTCATATTACACCTCCCCTTGAGTTAAATAGTTGAGTTTTACCTTTCTCCAGTACGTTCAACAGTTCTCTGAGTATGGCAGTGCAAATTTTACCTTCATGCTAGCAGTTAACATTGAGTCCTATGACACCAGCTGGCGGCTAACTGGTCTCATAGGACTCAATGTTAACTGCTAGCTTGGAGGTAAAATTTGCATTGCCATACCGAGAGAACGGTTGAAAGTATAGGAGAATGGTAAAACCCTATTATTTAACTCAAGGGGAGGTGTAAAATAGCTTATCTCTAAAAATGGGACAGCATCACTTTATGAAATGGCATTATACAATTTGCCATTACCAGAAAGGCAATTACCAAATTGTAGTGCATTACTAAAGGTTTTGTGTTATGTCATAAAAGTGTAGTACTATGGTAATTAACTCTTCCGTATCTATTGCAGCGCTCCACTAGTGGAACGGTGTGCATTATTGGGCTGCTTTCGATAAAGAGTTATATTGACAACTCATTTTTTTGTACTGTGTACAGATGTTTGTGCGCCTGTTCGTGGATGAGAATCTGGACCGCATGGTGCCCATCTCCAAGCAGCCCAAGGAGAAGATCCAGGCCATCATCGAGTCCTGCAGCCGCCAGTTCCCCGAGTTCCAGGAGCGCGCCCGCAAGCGCATTCGTACCTACCTCAAGTCCTGCCGCCGCATGAAGAAGAGCGGCTTTGAGGTAGATACTCACACACACACACACGCACCTCATGCCTTGCCATCGCTTGAAGAAACTCTCTCTCCATCTCACTCTCTCTTACGTACACTGGTGTCACATACTTGGGTAACACTTTGCTTGAAGCCCATTCCAAAGTGCATTATGAGCGTATTTATAATGAATTATAACGCGCATTATGGCATTATGGCTACACTCATAATGCTTCATGATGTATTATATCAACAGTTAAAAATATACATCTAGCTCATTATGCGTTATAAATACAAGGGTGTTTTTTTATTTATTTATTTGTGTATTTATATATTTATTTATTTATATTTATTATAAGACATTATAAGGTAGATGTATAGTTATAACCAGAGACAATCTAAATGCATTAAAGAATCTTTGGTTATGCTGTTGATATAATACATCATGAAGCATTATGAGTGTAGCCATAATGCATGGTGACTAATTATGATGCGCATTATAATTCATTATAAATACGTACATATTGCACTATAGAATGGGCTTTAAGTAAAGTGTTACCCATACTTGTTATTCGTACTGTACTGTATATATAAGTGTGGACATGGCTTTCCAAATGTTGGTCATTTGGAAAGCCCACTACTGCCCCCTTATGGTAGCTTTGGACATTGTCTCAGTATTGTAGCCTCAGTACTGCCAGGGAGTACCCAAACACCCTAGCATAATATAGTGCACGCGCGCACGCACGCACGCACGCACGCACGCACGCACGCACGCACGCACGCACGCATGCACGCACACACACACACACACACACACACACACACACACACACACACACACACACACACACACACACACACACACACAGTCATACATGCCATGCGCTGTCTGTGGCTGAACACTCACATAAACACATGACGATGTGGTGGAGGAGGGTAGCCCTGGCCCAGCTGAGACTCGTCGGCATATTCACCAACTCAGTGAAGTGCACTTCCACACTCCCACTGACGCACAGTAATGGCTGTTGTTTGGAGCTGTTGTTGTTGATGTTGTTGTTGCTGCTTTTCTGCATAGCACATCATTGAAATGCACATTCTTTCTTTTCTTCCCCTTCTCTCCAATTTCCACCTCTTTCCATCCCTCTCTCGCCTTTCTTCTCTCCATTCTGTCTCATTCTCTCGCTGTCTGTCTCTGGTCCCCTTTTTTACTCCTCTCCTCTCTCCTCTTCTGCTTGACATGCACGTTCTTTCTTTCTTTCCCCTCCCTCCGTTTTCCTTCTCTCATCCCCCTCTTCACCTCTCTCGCTTCTGTTCTCTCGCTGTCTCATGTGTCTACCCCTTCCCCTCTTCCACTCCTCTCTTCTCGCCTCTCTCCTTCATCACTCCTTTCTCTCCTGTTCTGTTCATCATTATCCTCACTCCATTTCCCCCTCTTATCCTTCTCTTTCCCTCTCTCCCTGCCATTCTTATGCCTCTCCTGTCTCATGTCTCCTCTCCTTCACTTCCCCCACTTCACCTCCCTCTCTCCTGCTCTGCCATCATTACACCCCCTCTCTCCTCTCCTTTCCTCTCCTCTCCTCTCCTTTCCTCTCCTGTCCTTTCACCTCTCTTCTCTTCTCCACTCCTCTCCTCTCCACTCCTCTCCTCTTCCCTCTCCTCTCCTCTCCTCTCCTCTCCTCTCCTCTCCTCTTCCCTCTCCTCTCCTCTCCTCTCATCTCCTCTCCTCTCCTCTCCTCTCCTCTCCTCTCCTCTCATCACTACACCCCACCCCACCCCCCACTCCAGACTCGACCCACACCCCCTCACCTCACCTCCGCCATGGCTGAGAATATCCTGGCAGCTGCATGTGAAAGTGAGTCACGCAACGCTGCCAAGAGGATGAGACTAGACATCTACCAGGCCAATGTAAGTCTGGAGTGTCTGTGTGGGTTTGTGCTGTTTATGAATGTGTCTGTGTGGGTTTGTGTTATGTTGTGCTGTGCTGTGCTGTGCCGCACCATGTGTGTGTGTGTGTGTGTGTGTGTGTGTGTGTGTGTGTGTGTGTGTGTGTGTGTGTGTGTGTGTGTGTGTGTGTGTGTGTGTGTGTGTGTGTGTGTGTGTGTGTGTGTGAGGATGATTATGTGTTGCAATGTGAGTCTCTGTGGATTTGTGCTGTGTGTGTGTGTGCTTGTGGATTTTTTTTCTTCATGCTCTGAAGTATGCAGACTTGCAGAGTATATGGTGTTGTTGTGGGTGAATGCATTTCTGTGTGTGTGTGTGTGTGTGTGTGTGTGTGTGTGTGTGTGTGTGTGTGTGTGTGTGTGTGTGTGTGTGTGTGTGTGTGTGTGTGTGTGTGTGTGTGTGTGTGTGTGTGTGTGTGTGTGTGCGTGCGCGCATTCAGGCCTGTCTGTATTCAGCCTTGTAAGTTCTGTGTATGAGTATGTCCCTACATATACAATTTCAAGCCCATAGCTTTTCCCTACGTACCTCATTTACACACTTGTGCTATAGCTACTTCCACTGCAGTTGTGCCACAGTCATATTGAAGTCCCATCTTGTATGTATAATTGTATGTATGTATATAATGTATAATTCTCTCTGTGTGTCGTCCTCTCTCCTCCTCTGTCTGGCTCTTATCCTCATCTCTCTATCTGTGTGCTCTCCCACTATCTCCCATTCTCTCTCTCTCCCCTCTCTCACCATCACTCTCCCGCTCTCTTTCCTTCTATCTTTCTGTCCTTCCCTTTTATCTTTTACAATCGGTCTTTCTCCCCCCCTCTCTCTCTCTCCTCTTTCATCCACCTTTCTATCTGTGCATTCTGTCTCCCTCACACTCTCTGTCACTCTTTCCTTTTCTCTCTATCCCCTCTGCTCTCTCCCTCTCTCTCTCTCTCTCTCTCTCTCTCTCTCTCTCTCTCTCTCTCTCTCTCTCTCTCTCTCTCTCTCTCTCTCTCTCTCTCTCTCTCCCTCTGCTCTCTCTCCCTCTCTGCATCCCTCCATCTCTCCAGGAGGAGCACCTCTCCATAGACAAGTCCAGCTCCAGGGACTCTGCTGCAGGCTCTGCGGTGCTGGCCCACTCTGGCTTTGCTCTGGCCGCCTCTGCCTACTCCCAGCAGCAGCAGCAGCAGCAGCAGAGGCAGGAGCAGCAGCAGGACCAGCAGCAGCCGCAGCTATACACCAACGGTGGGCTCAATTACAGTTTCCGTGGTTACGGGCCCCTCGGTGCAGGCGCCGGCCTGCAGAACAGCGCCACAGCACAGAGCAATGGTGATTGGATTGGCTGTATACCTCCCCTCCCCGGAGCCTGGCGGGCAGGCGGCAGGAGGGAATCAAGAGGGTTTTGTTTGAAGAAGAGGAAGGGGGAAGCGATGATGATGTGTGTGTGTGTGTGTGTGTGTGTGTGTGTGTGTGTGTGTGTGTGTGTGTGTGTGTGTGTGTGTGTGTGTGTGTGTGTGTGTGTGTGTGTGTCTTGGCAAACATACAGTGTGTCTGAATATGTGAATGTAACTTGTGTGAATGTATATCTGAGTTTGTGTGTATGTGTGTGTGTCTGGGTGTGTGTTTGGGTGTGTGTCTGTGTGAGTTGATGAACATAAAGTATGTCTGAGTACCTGTGTGTGTGTGTGTGTGTGTGTGTGTGTGTGTGTGTGTGTGTGTGTGTGTGTGTGTGTGTGTGTGTGTGTGTGTGTGTGTGTGTGTGTGTGTGTGTGTGTGTGTGTGTGTGTGTGTGTGTGAGAGTGTTTGTCTTTGTGTGTGTGTGTGTGTGCCTGGGTGTGTGTCTGGGTGTGTGTCTGTGTGAGTTGATGAACATAAAGTATGTCTGAGTATGTGAACCTGTGTGAATGTATATCTCTGTGTGTGTGTGTGTGTGTGTGTGTGTGTGTGTGTGTGTGTGTGTGTGTGTGTGTGTGTGTGTGTGTGTGTGTGTGTGTGTGTGTGTGTGTGTGTGTGTGTGTGTGTGTGTGTGTGTGTGTGTGTGTGTGTGTTTAGAGTAGGTGACTGGGTGGCCATAGTCATCTGTCGTCTTCTGACAAGGATGACATTTGACTTGTAATTCTGCCACCAGAGCAAGTGACTCTAATTTAGCGTTAGCTCGCGACCCCTGAATCTCTTCAAATTCTCCTCTCACTCTCTGCCAGGCTCTCTCTCAATCCCTAAAATTTGTTTCCAGTCTGGCTAATACGACCCTCTATCTCCCCCTTTTTCACCCCAAATACAATATATTACTTTTTTGTCATTTTTTGCTATTATTTATGTTTGTTAACTTGTCCCTTCTTTCTACACCCCCTCTCTTCTCAATCTGTCTATCTATCCCTTCATCTCTTTCAATCAATCTACCTCTCTTTCTTTCTCTCTTTCGGTCTCCCGCCTTCTCTCTCTCTCATATGTCTGCCTCTCTCTATCTCTCTCTCGCTCCCTTGCCAGCTCTGTCTCTCTCTCTATCCAACTTTCTCTCTTTCTTTCTCTCTGAAACTATGTATCTCTCTCTCCATCTCTCTATCACTTAATCTCTCTCTTTCTGTCGCCCCCTTCTCTCTCTCCCCCTCCCTTTCCATCTCTATCTCTCTCTCACTCTCTCTCCCATCCATCCCTCCCTCTCACCCCTCTCCATCTCTCTCTCTCTCTCTCTCTCTCTCTCTCTCTCTCTCTCTCTCTCTCTCTCTCTCTCTCTCCCTCCCGCTCTATCTGTCTCTCCCTCTCTCTCTCTATCTCTCTCTCTATATCTCTCTCTCTCCCTCCCTCTCCCTCTCCCCACTCTCCATCTCTCCCTCCACCTCTATCTGCCTCTCCCCTCCCTCCCTCTCTCCCTCCCCTCCACTGTCTGCAGGCCCTACAGACCTCAGTATGAAGTCCATGGCGTCCAACTCCTCCTGCGCCTCCTCCAGCTCCAACAGCCACGGGGGGCAGGGTGGTGGTGGTGGCGGCGGGGCCTCGGCCCAACTGAGCGCGCCCGAGGTGACGGCCGTGCGGCAGCTGATCGCCGGCTACCGCGAGTCGGCCGCCTTCCTGCTGCGCTCGGCAGACGAGCTGGAGAACCTCATCCTCCAGCAGAACTAACTCACACCTGAAATGGCTGCACACACACACACACACACACACACACACACACACACACACACACATGGGCGTACACACAAACACACACACGGGCGTACACACAAACACACACATGGCCATATATACACATGTGCACACATAGGCACACACACATGGACACACACACATGGACACACTCACATACATGAACACACACACACACCCACACACACACACACACACACACACACAGACATACACACAGATGCACGTACAGATACACTCCCTCACACACAAACGACCACACACACACATGAAAACACACACACACACACACAAACATACACACAGAAACAGAGATACACTCATACATGGACAGCAAGAGTCATGCGCGCGCACACACACACGTACACACACACATACAAGCCGGACCAAACCGAGCCAATTCGTGCCGAACCGAACCTGGTAGTGACCTGGTGTCAGCCTGCCTCTCGCTCCACACACTCTCTCACACACTCACTCACTCTCACCACTATCTGACTTTATTGTTATGTTCTTGCCTGGACATCAGCTGTACGTGTGACAAAGACAAGAGTCAACGGAAACACGAAAGCAACACAGAGACGCACACACATTCCGATCTCTCTCTCTTTCTCTCTCTCTCTAGCTTTCTCTCAGTCTCTCCCTGTCACACATTCCGCCACTCTCTCCCACTCTCTGTTCTACCCTTGCCACCACCACCATGATCATCTAAACCAGACACGCATTTTATTTTTTTCTGGGAGGAATGGAGGGAGGAGTGCACACAAAGAGAAGTGCAAAAGAGAGAGTAGAAGGGAGAACAAGGTGTCGCTTGGCTCTCACACTTGACACTCACTCAAGACACAAAAAAAGTTTTCCTAGTTTTTATTTTTCTGTAAAGATACTTCGACTGTTCAACTCGCACACTTCCACACTCTCCCCAGTCACCGCGTTCCTTTTTCGGTTCCCAGCTGGGCTCAGAGACGGATGGAAGGTGTTTTTCTCGTGGACCTATGCATCGCACTCAGCACCGTTATGATTGAATCACAACCAACCCCCTCCCCCCTCTCCCCTCCAAACGCACACACACACTCACACTCATACCACAACACACTTTCTTCAACCACCACACACACACACACACACCCTCCGCTCGCTGTTCCGACAATCCCTTGGCAGCTCATCTATCCTCCCATCTCCTCATACTGTATGTGTAGCATAGCTGTGGTGCAAGAGACCCCCCCACCATCACACACGAGGAGTGAGAAAGCACTCCAGATCCTTGTGCAAACTTTGACAACAAAGAAGAAGAAAAAAACAGAAGAAAGCACCATTGAGGGTGTTTGGATCAAGGAAGGAAATGTGGAGGTCAGACAGATGGTAACCAGAGCCAAAACGGGGAGCTGTAGCGAAGGTTTTATAGCAAGACGGCCTTCTCCAACCAGGAGCGAAGAGACTTTGTGTAGCACAAGATGGAACCCATATCCCTTTAACACGCCATTCCAACTAACCAATCATCATCATCATCATCATCATCATCATCATCATCATCATCCTCATCATCATCACTGTCACTGTTCTCCTCTGAAGAGGCGTTGTGATGTCAGGTCTAAGTCTTGTTCTTTGTTCTCGCCTCACAGTGTGTGACTGCTTTTGATAATTGATCTCTTTTTTTTTGGATTGATGTCTAATTCATGTCTTCAACTTTTTGCTGTTTTTTGTTTTGTTTTGTTTTATTTCTTTCTGGACTCTGCTGCTACCAACTAACCTGGACAGCTGGCGCATATTCGGACCACAAACAAGCCTCTTAACCAAGGAATGCCAGAGACATTCCAAAACAAACAAAGAAACAAAAGACCACAAATTAAAAAAAAAAAACAAGTGGAAAAAAAAAACGGACAGATCAGCAGCACTTAACTGTAACAGTACACTTGCAGCTGCCGGAGTCTTTGTGCCACTCTTTCAGGACTATGGACTTTCACACCCTTCTTGTCAGAGCAGGATGGACATTTTACTACCTGTTTTGGCTGTTGGAAAATGGTCTAATCTCTCTCGTTAACTCGTCCGCTGTACTATACTGTATCCCGCCTTGGTCGCCATCGCCATCCTGAGAAGACCGAATGCAAAGGGCATGTGTAAGGGCTTTTTGCAAGAGAAGTTTAATCGAGACATGTACGTAAGGCGAAATGGACTCTTAAGAAAGCCCCCCACCCACTGCTCTCGTCTGGACCCTGACTGAAACCGCACCGTTGCGCAGCGATTAGCAAGTTCCAAGTGCCCGGCTCTCCAAGGTTAACTGCTGCCATACCACAAGTCAAGACTATCTTGCTCTATTCTATCGCTCTCTCTCTCTCTCTCTCTCTCTCTCTCTCTCTGTCTCTCTCTCTCTCACCTCCCTCTCTTTCTCTCTCAACCCAAAATGCCATAACTGGGAAGAAATGTTGTTATACTGTTTTCGATTGTAGCACAGCCCTTCTTTCTTACTGTATGTCCGTCCATGTGTCCGAGTCCTTTAGAGACCTCCATGTCATTAAGAACCATTGAAGCTGCAGGAAGAGGTGATGATGTCATCAGTAGGACTCTGTGGCAGTGTGTTCCACTCTCGCCACCTGTCCACATCTTCAGCATAACCCTAGGTGGGTCCCACGCGCCCAAGTGCCATGTTCATAGCCGTCGTTCTTTCTTTTTTTAAACTATCTGTTGTTCACTTACTACTTCTTCACAGCCATCAGCCAACTCTGTCAATATTTACCACTGTAGGCACACCACCACTGTCCAGTCTGTGAGCCACTAACTCTGTTTGCCAGTGATTAGTCAGTGGTTTTAGACTTTTAAAAAAATGTTTTCTTTTAAACCAAGTAAAGGTTAAAGGGTCCACAGGTGAGCACGCTACTCTATGTCTGTGCTGGGTGAGAGACACTGTTGCCCCCTTGATTGGCAAATCTTAGGATGCACGTACATGCATGAGGGTAGAATGGTAGAAGAGGATGAACTGGGAATTTTGACACGTTGTGCTCAGCAGGGGGAGTCTTTGGCCATGCTGTAACATTAAGTATACATCCACCTCTCTCTCTATTGAACCACCAGGGATCGTCAATGCTATTGCTGCAGAACGACATGTGCAGTGCAATCCAGATGCTAATCAAGAGAGATTTAGTGGAGAGCGGATACATATTCAATGAATGCATACGGACGCACGCACACACATACACACCAGACTAGTAACTGATGATATCCAGGCTAGTAACACAAAATATACACACTTACCTGCCTACAATCAGATTGGTAGCTACACACAAACACACACACATACTGTACTTACACATGCACACAGCTAGTGGGTCTATGATTGTTTGTGTGCTGGTAGACTTTGCTGGTCTACTCTGTTGGTCAGTTAGGCTAGAAGAGTTATATGCAAAAGGAACTGCATCAACAGGTTTTAGTGTCATAGTACCTCAAATTCCCATCGAACTATCACAGACAAGAGTAGTACTCTCATAAAACACTGTGAAATTCAATCCTTTTAAAAGCACCAGTTATCTTCCAATGATGAAGATGGAAATTTGGACACAATCAACCTCCCCCCACCCCCGAGAACACCTCCCGTGTGAAAAGAAAACAGAAAGGACTTTTCAGATTCCCTGACGCATTGCAAATATTATGTGTATCCTTGTGTTGTGAAAGCTGCTTATTCTCTGACCTCATATAACTGAGACACTTTCATTCGCAAAATAGTAAGCAAACAAGAAAGAAAAAAATATGGGACCAGTCGTGTAAGAGTCACTCAAGAGTTGTTGAGTTGTTAAGCACATGCATTTGGTTTTCAGATAAGACTAAAATGAGTCTTAATCACCACCAAATATCATTTGGTAGCTTTTTGCAGCACCCTATGACCTCGTGACGTGAGTGATTATACTGTAGTCCCTGATTTGTTGTGGCGTAGCTCATTGCAATGCTAGACCAGGTGAGGTCTTCCATTACTGCTGTTCTGTCATAGGGGCCAGGTGTCGTATCTTACATGTGAGGTAGAGGGCGCTCCTGAGACACACTGTCATTTCTCCTCTTTGTTTGCACATATTCTGATATTCTGAATACATAATAGCACAACACACCCTGCATTTAAGAAAAAAACAATTAAAGAAGAAAAAAAAGAAAAAAAACAGAAGCAAAAGACAATCCTGGAATATGAGTAAGTTTATGAGAGATGAAATTCCCAGGTAACAGCGAACTGGTTTAGGGCGGCCTCGAAGTCTGTTTGAAATGGTGTGTTGGTTAGGCTTTGGACTGGAATGGGACTAACCCAGCATATTAAGTGTCAGGGGGGGGGGATTGGGGCGGGCTGGGGGTTATGGGAGAGGGTGGGGGGTGGGATGGGGGTGTTGTCAGCGGAGCACTCATCACTGAATAGTCGTGTACATGTATCTGACTTCTAGCTCTATTTTTGTTAATGGATATTTGGCATTACTACTAAGACCTTTTTCTGTTATTTTGTATTTGTTGTTGTAAAGTAAAGTGGTCTTCTCCAAGCTTTTTTGTACATCACTGACGCATTCATGATTATACTCTGTATGTTCACAAGTCAGCATTTAAAGCAGCATTTGAAACTCTCTGGCAATCACCTTGACCTCTGCACCCTACAGTTAAGCAGTTTAACTGAGCCCACTGCACAAAGAAATTAAAAACATGTTGTTTGGTTTAACACTAAAATGGAAAATATGTCAAGTGACAATTACAATTTTGTATTATAAACAATTAGAAAACTATTGTTTTGAACCCCCCACAGTAAGACTTTTGTGTGTGGAATGGAGTGTTTGCGTTCATTTCGTTGGCTATAGATGAAATGACATCATTTCAAATGGACCTCCTTTACTTTAGTGCATTATTTAAATAGATAAACAACAAATTTGCATTCTGGCAGTGATTTGTTTATGAGGGGATGGCCAGGAGGGTTTCCAGTGAGCACTGCAGTGGAGAGCAGCACCAAGGGCTTAACCTCTGAAAGGAGAAAAACTCTTAAACCCAGGGAAAGTGTTCATTTGGCCACACTGTTATTCATCTCTCAATCAGCCTTGTAAGGCACATCAATGTTACTGTGCGTGTGTATGTTGGCCGTGTTGAGTCCAATTGAATACGTACCCTCGGGTTTCTGAGCGTCTTTTTAAGTAGTTATTTTTAAGTAGTTGTTCATTTCTATTTTCATGTCATTTCATATTTAGTTTACTTGCCAGTGAGATTTCCATTTTGATGACAGATGTAATGTAAACATTTTTTAAGAGAGGTTAGGCCCTTTGTGTACATACGTTGCATTTAACATTCGAAGTGTTATCTCCACAGACAAAAAAAAGCTTCAAATGAAGAGATAAAAAAGGTTAAAACTGTTTTTTTTGTTTGTTTGTTTTATTACTGCAGTATGCAGCAGCAGTTAATTATGGTTCTAACCATTGCCTGTGTTGTTTTTCTTTGTGTGTGTTTTTGTTTTGTTTTATTTCTCTCGTGGTGCATTGTATAATTATTATAATTAATTATTATTATTATTATTATTTGTTTCTTCTCCTGTACCTTCTAGGAGGTCTAGCAGATCTATGCTCAGTTTCTCTTTGTATACCAATGTGAAGCTTTGTATTTTTTTCCCTTCTGGTTTTGGACTCAGTGAAAGTGTGATGTTTACATGTACAGATTTTAAACTGATTTCCCCCCAACTCCTCCTTTGTATGTGCGCCCACCCCACTGCTACCTTCATCTCTCTCCTCACCCAGCCTGTGTAACTGTAATCAGATTCCTACTATTTTGAGCTTTTGAAAAAGACACGTGGCTTCTCTCTAGATGCAGAGAGGTCATGTCCATGTTATTGAACTACTGCAGTTGAGGCCCTTGCACTCTAGTCTACTTTTGCACAAAAACTACAAAAAAAGCACACGAGTGCTGATGCTTGACAAGGCGAAACACACACACACACACACACACACACACACACACACACACACACACACACACACACACACACACACACACACACACACACACACACACACACACACACACACACACACACACACACACACACACACACACACACACTTCTCTTCTAGAGCCTTCTAGAATCTTACTGTATGTATCTCACACACAACAAGTCTGGACTCCATCAGATTTTGATGGAGGCTATAGCTACAGTTCAGCATGTCTCCCAATAGCCACCAACAAGCCTGTCTGTTTTGGAGATGTGCTGAAAGCATTTGACTTAAAACCCCGGAGATCTGGTTAGCTGACCTGGTCAGGGGTGGTCACAGCTTGCCTTTCCCCCCCTCAACACACACGTACGCAGACATCTTTGTGAAGTGCTGTAAACAACAACAAACAAACAAACAGATACACCCAACACAATTCCCACAGGGGCTTTGTCTCCTCAGTTCTGAGAGAGGCAAAGTCATTCTTCTTCTTCTTAGCGCCTTGTGTTTGCAAGTCCTCTCGACAAGATGGCATTCAGCGTAGAGGCATTTCAAAACCAGTGAAGCGGTCAGGGGAGGTAACGCTTATAGATAATCTGGAGCCTGTGCAAGGGCCATTACAGTTGACTCAGCGAATTCTGGCTTCCAATGTTTTGGGGTGATGGCACTAAACTGAAACTGGGGGACCTGAGAGAGTATAGGAGCTTCACTTGGTGTCAAAGTGCACTTTTCATACCTCTGCCCACATTATATGAACACACAAATGCAACCAAGACACATGTGAAGACAATTAACGCTTCGGCAACTCATCCAAGATACTCAATTTTACCTGCCGATGAAGAGGGGGGAAAAGAAAAACAAAACAAAAGTGTAGTTTTTTGAAATACTTTCTGTGTAGTGTTTTTGGCATATTGTGGACTTTTTGTGTGTTTTGGGGTTCTGGTATTAAGTGGAATAGCCTTCGAAGAATCTATGTGTCCCTTTCAATATCTACCTTCCCATCCTCTCCTTCTGCTTGTGGCCTTGTAATGTGAGGCATGATGTCATTGACGATAGAAGTTGTATTCAATATCTTGCAAAAGTATAATTCAAATTTCATTTTCACATTAGCAATTGGGATGTAGGCTGACAGTGGGGAAAATGTACATTTTTCTCCACGGAAGAGGGGTGTCAGTGAAGGCCACAAGGAAAAGGAGAGGGCGCAAGGTTAGATAATGAGTTGGACGCGCTGTCTCTGCATGTCAAACCAAAGCTTTCCCTGGGTTTGTTAGATGCCATGGCAGAGGCATGACCGCAGCGTGCGCTTTGACCTCTCGTAAAAGCTCCTTAGTGACGTTTAAAAAAAGCCATTTCCCTCCCTCGGATAGTCTTAGCAGGGGAACACAAGAACCTCAGGAAATGTTGAATCTCTGAGTTTGTTTTATAATCGAGGCACATTTGTCTTGACTGAACAGTCCACGACGTTCTCTCTCGGATTCCATTTTGTCATTTGTATTGGATTTACTATTGTTCCTTTTTTATATTTATTATTATCGTGATTTAAAAGTGAAACTTTTTTTCCAGTACTTGTGGCTGAATATTTTAATTCTTTAGAAAAGTGTTGATAAATATAAATATATATATAAATATAAATATATGTGATGCGCAAATGGCGGGAAGATTCATGTCTGTTTGTTCCATGTAAAGAAAAACGATGAAGAAATCAAAAAACAAAACAAACAAAAAATGAAAAAGAGGCTAAAGAATGGCCTGCCTCCTACATATCACTTTAAATGAGAGACTCATACACTTTCTGAGGTGACACTTTGACTTTTCAGTGTGATGTTGACGCTACAGTTAAAAAAAAATGTTGGTCTCCCAACAACAGCAGCATTGCTAGGTTCTTTCCTTGTGAGGTGTCTGTCACAGAGCTGAGTAAATGAATAAAACAGTGCGCTGAGATAAGGAAACAATGTCTGGTTGTCATTCTGTTTTGTCCTGTGTGGTAAGATGTGAGTTTTGAGACAAAAGGCACATACCAAACATAGGGTATTTATAATTTGTCACTAGTAGCCTATAATTCCTTGCCTGGCTCGTGCCCGACCTGTATTTCCGCGCAGCTTCATGAGCTCCACAAGTGTGTGTTGAGCACCACCAGGGGGCTCCAGAGCCACACACAAACACATACACACACACACACACACACACACACACACACACACACACACACACACACACACAGGTCTGGTAGGAACCAGGCGACACAATTCCCAAGATGTAACCTCATTTCATGTGTTATAATTATACAATGTATTCATTATCAATAAGCATTGCAATGTGATAATTGTTTTAGAACAATTCTAGTTATTGATAAACCTGATGCACATAATGCACGTAATGCAGTGTCATCCTACACTTTAAAGTTGTAAAGGCTACACATTGGATCTTCAGTTGCACTGAGGGGAACATAAAACTTCTGAAGAACCTAAAAGTTCTGGAAAGAACTACCAGGTTACTCAAAAAAAACGTTTAGTGGTTCCCTCACATGTGGCAACTGAAGTTTCCTCAAAGAACCTTTGGACTTTTTGGTTCTCTTTGGAATCTTTAAAAAAAAAAAAAAATCCTGAAGAACAAACTTTGAGAGAACTTTCAAGGGTTCCTCCACAATCATGAATCATCCAAACTGATGATTCTCCCTAGAGACGTGGAGGCTTCCTCCCAATAGTATAGCTGTGATGATGTGACCATCAGGCTTGTAAGCTATTCTTGTCAGGTCAACAATCCTGCCTTTTTGGTAAATAGGTGCAGTCAAATCATGTCATGTTTGTCATGGTTAGTATCAAGGAGGCCTGTGTTGAAAGCCAGGAGGGACAGCTCTCTTCCCCTTTGATGGAAGTGTACATTGTCAGGAGTGGGGCTTGCTTTGAGGCCCTTGGAGGTGCACCCACTCCATGATCCATACAGGGGATCCATCAGGATAAGTTCCCTGGACCTGGGGCTTCATGTACAAAACTTGCTTACGCACAAAAAGTAAGTAAGTAAGTAAGTAACTTTTCACACACATTTTCAGATGTACTAATAGGCTACTGACTTAACATGAAAAAGTGCATGTGTACTAAGTTTAATGTGAAATCGGACATACCACACAAATCTGCATGAAAATCTGTTTATGCATGGACTGATACAGTACATTTAGAATTTTAGGTGCAGGGGGCACTGGGGCGCAGCGTGCTAAGCCCCCCACATTTGGGCTTGCATGCCCACCCACGGGGACCCCGGTTCGAGTCCGGCCAGGGTCGTTTCCCGATTCTCCCCTGTCTCTCTGTCCCATTCGCTTCCTGTCACCATCTTCGACTGTCCTGTCAAATAAAAGGCATAAAAGCCCCTAAAAAACATTAGAATTTTAGGTGCAAATGTATCTCTTTCTGATTTTCACTTATGTAAAGATGGAGTAGGAGATATTCAGAGGTCGTTGTACATTAGGCTCCTGGAGTGACATCCAGGTTACTGTGACTAGGGCTACAAGTTATGGGCCATCGGTGTTGGACGACTTACTTCCTCTGTCCTCTTTGGCCTATCTGCACAGCTGGATTGGCCAGAAGGCATACAGGGCATTTGCCCGGGGATCGTTTTGGCCTGGCCCTCCCTGCAATGTATCAGTCCTCATGCCACTACAGCAGACCTCAGAGTCAGATTTAAATATTTATTTTGGCTGTTGTGGTCAAAATAGCTCGTAATAGAAAACAGATAGAGTCCAAAAGACTTGAGACAGAGACTAAAAATTATGTCACAGGCTTCATTGTCTCTCTCAATGCCTTCTCAATGCGGTCTTGGCTGAAAATGCCTAGCCTGATTTTTTTCTCCCAGGCCAGCCCTGCCTACCTGACTAGAAAGACAAACAGCTTTTGAGATAAGACTTAAGTAGCCTACTGCAATGGTTTTCAAAGTGGGGGCCGTGGACCCCTAGGGGGCCACGAGGTAGTGCTAAGCGGGCCGCGGAAAGTTGGCAAGAGAAGTATTAGCAAAGCAAAAGTAAATAACTGAATGAAATAAATAACTAAAGTAAAACAAACTAAACCAAAAATAAACTAAACAATACTTTTATTAGTTAATAACGGCATTTAAATAGGCTGCATCTCTGATGAAGGATCTACAGTGACTGTGTTATCATTTTCGTCTTTACAATATATTTATTATGTTTCCTGATTTCCTTGGATGAGTTTTGGGATGCACCAACTCCATCGAGTGGTAAAGGGGGCACACATATACTTGTAGCCTACTGTATCCTTTTGCAGGAAAGGTGTGGCACGGCCGATGTCAGGGGGCCTTGGCTAAAATCTACTGGTATATGGGGGCCCTTGCCATGGTTAAGTTTGGGAACCCCTGGCCAACTGTATAAGGGCTGTTATCAATTTCCTCCAACTCCCTGCAGATTTACACAAAACAGTGCAGTAAAAAGCAAGTCACCTTTGCTCGCCATCGTAAAAAGCTTTGGCACACATTTCAGTGACAGTATCGTCTTGTCTGTGTGTAGACAACACAGACCATGCCGCAGGCAACATGTCTCTAAAGTTAACATTTTGCAACTTGTACTCACGTATGAACTGTTGTCCATGTTTGAGGAATCGAGGCAAGGATAACAGGGATGACATTAAACTGAAGGATGGTAAGGGTGATGGGGAAGAAACGAAGACTGAACGAGAAAATAGATATGTCTTTGAGAACACGGCGGCGGCAGACTCCAACTCGTTGTACGCATCCCCAGAAGTACTGGAAGATGAAAATTTGGGGATTTATAAGGCACTGTATTCCTTTGAGGCTCGAACCGAGGATGAAATGTCTTTTGCTGAGGGCGACGTATTCAGGGTTACTGAGTGGCTAGAGGACTGGTTGACAGCAGAGAAGCTCGTCAATGGAGTGGTCGTGGACAGCGGTCTTGTACCAAACAATTACCTGGTCAAGGAACATGTGATGGATAGTCAACCGTAAGTAGCTTGGTTAAACTGTATATATACATACAATACAATACGCTTTAATATAATATAATGTGATATTGATATGAATGTGATGCACTGTCAGGCAGAAACCTAGTATGTCCACTATTCATTGTTTTTTACTTAACTTATAACTTATTAACTTATAATTCACTATTTTTAAAAATACAAAACAAATAGAACAAATACAAAATAGAAAATAGTAATAGATATGAGGTTTATGTCGGACAGATATAATATAATATAATATAATATAATATAATATAATATAATATAATATACTATACTATAATATAATATAATATAATATAATATATCAATAAGGCTAAAATATAATATGCCTTCCTAGTAGGCCTCTCTACAACTGTTTCCCAACCTTTTTTGTCATGTGGACCCCCTAACCATTTTTTTGTTCTACCACAAGTTCCCCTAGTGGTACACGTCCCACTGGTTGGGAATCACTGCTCTAGAAGAACACTTCATTACTGCATAAAAAAGTAATGGCTATTTCTAGTAAATGACACAATATGTCTGGTTTCAACCAATGTTACGATTAGGTGCAGTCCAAACAATGTTATTATATGGGGTGCAACCCATGTGCCATGATACATATGATGTATCCCAATGTAACTTCATGATGCAAATCAACCAATGTTTCTGTGGTGCATTTCACAGGTGGTTTGTTGGAAAGCTAAATCGGTTTGAGGCCCAGAAGCTTCTTCAGGAAGCTAAGAATGTTGATGGGACTTTTTTGGTACGGCGCAGCGACAAGGATGACGTTGGATATGTCTTATCTGGTATGATGTCTGAGCTTGCAGTTACAATCTATGACAAAGGGCAAACAGTGTCCAGTTCCCATCTATAGAATGCTGATATAATGCTGTATAAAGTTAATTATTAATAAGCTCATATTATCCTCTACATAGTGATAGGGATAACATTGTGTTTTTTTCTGCGGGACTTTGACTTTGTATTCCTTAATTTCTGATCTGATGCTTCAAGCAGATCTTTACCACGGATGTGTATCTCCAAATCAATAATTGGTCTTTTGCACCCTTGCAGTGAAGGTTGGTGGTAATATGAAGCATTTGAGGATTGATGAGGGAGAAGATGGACATTTCTATGTGGCGAAGAATCAGACCTTCCCCACTGTGGAGGCCCTGGTCAACTACTACAGCACCCACTCCATAGGCAACCAGTACAAACTCACAGAGCCCTGTGGACGGGTGAGGCAGCCTGCACTTTCACACTTCCCATCTATTCATTAATGTGTTTTCACCCCTTTTGCATAGGTGCATAGGTGAAGTCATGACAAGGCAACAAACTTAAACACATACACACATATTGCACCTTACACTTGCATTAGATTAAAAAAAATATATATAGCCATATACAGCACACGCACACGCACACACACACACACAGAAAACTTGCATGTGTGTTGGGTTTGTAAGTGGAACATCTGTGTTCCAAACAGAGGAAGCCAGAGGTGCAGAACCTGGTCCATGTTGCAGAGGACGAGTGGGAACGTCCTAGGAGTGAGTTCACTCTCAAAGAGCGGATGGGCTCGGGTAACTTTGCTGATGTCTACCGTGGGAAGTGGAAAGGCGGGATTAATGTTGCCATCAAGATTCTAAAAAAGAATGGTATGTCAGATGTTCAGCAAGAATGCATGTAGGTCTGTCTATCAGTCTGACTATCTGTCTGTCTTATCTTTGTGATATACAGTATGTCTAATGAAATGTCTGACCGTCTGCTCACTAAATGGGATTGTGAATGATAACATGAGAACCCACAAGTCTATGTCTATAACTCAGATTCCAGTCATGTAACAACAGCATCTTCTCCTTTCCTCTCCTTCTGTGTGCCAGATGCTCTGGACCACAGCGAGTTCCAGCTAGAAACCCAGATGTTGAAGAAGCTGAAACATCGCCACCTCATCTCGCTCATTGGCATCTGCACAGAGTCTTTACCCTACTACATCATCACCGAACTCATGGAGAAGGGAAACCTACTCAACTTCCTAAGAGGTGGATGGTTTTTCCTGTTCATCCATCTTCTTTGTTACTATTTTCATCCTACAGTCATATGAGCCTGACAACAATTCTTATAATACTAAAAAATGCTAGCTGACAATGGGTAGTGCAGGGGACAAATAGGCTTTTAATGGTCTCTGGTGCTATTGCTTTGGAATCATGGTGTGTAAAGACTCACTTACTGTAACTGTCTCCTTTCGTTCTTTTGTTCTCTCTTTATTCATTACTCTTTCTTTCTCTCCCTCTCTCTCATCGCTCCATCCCAGGTCGAGAGGGACAGGCTTTGGATTTGACTTCCCTCAGAGAACTGTCCCTTCAGGTGTCTGACGGCATGGCTTACCTGGAGTCAGAAAACAGCATCCACCGAGACCTGGCGGCCCGCAACGTCCTCGTAGGAGAGGGAAACATCTGCAAAGTGGCAGACTTTGGTTTAGCTCGAGTCATTAAGGTGAACTATTGGGTGGTCCTTGAAAATATTACACTTCGGACTAATTGAAACACACAGTCTCCATCTTTCATGTCACTCTTGTGTAATTTTTTACAATTTTTTTGTCAAACTGGTCACCTCCTGAAATGTTTCCACCAGGAGCCATTTTATGTGACGGATGACAGAAAAATCCCCTATAAATGGACTGCTCCTGAAGCACTCAGCCATGGGAGATTTTCCATCAAGTCAGATGTCTGGTCATTTGGCATTCTGCTCTATGAAATCTTCACGTATGGAGGAGCACCATACCCAGGTAAATATTTACATCTATTACAATATGGATGTGTGAAATAAATGTGTGCATCTATGACGCAACACAACATATTATATGAGTATGTCACATTACATACAGACAATCGTGTGTTGCTGTAATCTCAAACTGGCTAGGTTCGTAATGCAGGGTGTCACATAGAATTAGGCCTAACCAGCTGTTCTGACTACCATACATCCCTGAACCACCCCAATCCTCTAGTACCAAAAGCAAAAAAATGTTTTCAGTTCATGAAGCTATTATAATGTGTGAGCACACAAAATTGGCTTCAAGTCTAATCAGTTAATGTACCTATATTATACAGTGTTAGCACACAGGATTTGGTGGAAATACGTCCACCCATTTCAAGTAATTGCATAAACAAAAAGTCGTCTATCTGGAAAGTGTTGCCCTCCAAAATGTAATAGTTTCCAGTCGCTAAAATTTGAACGAAATCCATCCACCTATTCAAATATCTAACAGAACATTTTTAGTACAATGGTCTGCGAAAAACCACAATATTCCCTAAGCATCACATTTTGGGAATGTAAAAAAGTCACATTCCATGTTTTGGGGAAATAAATAATTAGTGTTTGGAGGTGTTCTCTTCACCATCATGTAAGTACCGGTAGATAAAGCAGCCTACCACTGTATGTTTGTGCATTGCAGGTTTGAACAACGGTGAGGTGTACGATAAAGTCATCCAAGGATATCGGATGACCTGCCCAAGCAAATGTCCTGAGTCTATTTACGACATCATGAAGAAGTGCTGGAACAAGTCACCAGAGGGCCGACCCACCTTTAAGGAGCTTCAATCCCTTCTGCAACCTGACCGCTTCATGGATTGGAGTCAAGAGACCCCAGAAGAGTTCTGTGTATAGACATTACCGTATGAAACACAAATGAAACTTATAACGTGATTAATAAATGGTTTATGGCTTACTCCATGGCACCCGGGGCGGAGTTATAGGGAGGGCGAGTAGGGCATTGGCTCCGGGGCCCAGAGCACTCTTGCATTGGTGGTGGAAGACCTATTGTTACCTTGGCAGGCTGTATAGGGGGCCCTATAAGTGTTTTGCCCTGGGGCTCTGTGTGCAGTTGTTTCGCCACTGCATGGCACATACCATTACAGTGAAGTGGTCCATTTCTCATCTCCCTCATTACATGAGTAAAGCACTCATAGGGTGCATTCCAATATGCGACCTTGCATCCTCCACTTGTGCTTGTGGCCTCGCCTCGCCTCCTGACCCCTCCTACGTGGAGAAAACAATAAAGTTTCCCAACTGTCAGCATAACAACTTTTTTTTTTGGGAGGGGGGGGGGGGTTTTTCATTCACCATCCAGTTTGCAAATGAGAAGATGACTTTACAATTGAGCTTTTGAGAGATATTGAAATAATGCTGTTGTCAGTGATGTCATCATGACATATTACTTCCTGGTACGAGGCCACAAGCACAAGTGGAGGACGCAAGGTCGCATATTGGAACACACACATAGTACATACCCCACATACAATGCTTGCATCTTGCACATCTTTTGTTTCTTGTTGTACAGTATATTTAAACAGCATTACACAGTACATCATAAAGATAATTTCCACATGCATATAAACATGTTTAAATATGCAGCATAAGAAACACAACATTATGTATTACTGTGTATGTGTGATTTACTCATGTGGAAAATGTCCACAGTTATTACACTGGGAGCCAAAGTGCTCGTTATTTGCCCACATTCAATAGGCCTATGCAGGCTCATGAAATATCATCAAAGGAGCAAGTCCAGATTAAGGCTTAGGAATTACCTTTTTATTATTGATGCATTGTTTGCTGTTATTGTTTTGAGTATGCTGTTGCAGTATTTTGCACTGATTTTTTTGCACTTTCAGTATTATTGTATGCATGTGTGTCATTTAATAATTGGGGCAGCCGTGGCCTAATGGTTAAAGAGGTTGTCTTATGATCAGAGGGTTGCAGGTTCAAATCCCACCCTTACCTCTCCTTATACCTCCATCCATGTCTGAGGTGCCCATGAGCAAGGCACCTAACCCCATGCTGCTTCAGGGACTGTAAATAATACCCTGTACATACGGTAGGCCTAACTGCAAGTGACTTTGGATAAACGCCTCAGCTAAGTGTAATGTAATAACATGGTTTAATATCTTAATAATGTAATAAAAATCACTCTGTCCATCCGTATTGACTTGTGTAAAAGGTCACTGAGTAGTGGTAAAGTTTATGTACTTTGAATGTGCCATATAAGGTAACATTTTGATGGTGGTTTTGATTCAAATAGCATATGATGACATATTAACTACAAGCAGATTCCAAAAAAGTTGTGACACTTGGTATTTTGTGGATTAAAGTAAAATGCTGCCATTTTCAAAATATTCAATCCATGCATTACATGGACAATAGCACAAGGTCAACATATCAACTGTTAAAGCCAGGCTTCAGTATTATAGGGAAATCTAGGGTATGTGTTATATATATATATATATATATATATATATATATATATATATATATATATATATATATATATGTGCAACAAATCTCAAAAATGTTGGGACAGGGTCAAAACATGTTGTAATAGTTGGATAAGTTTACAAAATACACAAGGAAGAACATTTTAAAAGGAGCTATACTGGCTTCCAACATGAATGCAGAAATAAAAGACCATCACAGAGAAGCTATCACTCAGAAGTGAATAAATTGAGGGGCTAATTACTGATCTATTATAGCCTAGAAATCTAGACGCCCCTAGTGGTCGCAAATTAGCTCGCTAGCCTAGATCTATTACACAGAAAGAGTGAATTATCCAAATTACAGGCATATAAGACCTATTTGTGTAATATAGAGTTCTGTGAAATCATCTTATGAATTATGAGATCATTAAATACCCATTGTCAATAAGCACACTATGACATTCAAACAATGACAGGCAGCTGATGAAAAAATTACCATAAACACAACACTTGATTAATGCACATGAAACAGATATTTAACCTTGTTGCACGTGGCAAAGATCATTCTAGATGGACCCAGAAGACATGTGAAACTGGCCTCTGATTACAGAACGGAAAATATTTCAGTCATGCACCGTGCAGGTGACACAGAAGATTAATATTTCAGTTTGATTTAGTGAAGTGAAAGTGAACGCAAGCCCATTGGGAAACTCCAACTCCCATTGTCATTGTGACACAGCACTCCACAGCACACAAGTGAACACTGCACACTGCACACAACAAAATTGCATTTATGCCTCACCCGTGCAAGGGGGCAGCCCTCAGTGGCGCCCCATGGGGAGCAGTGCGGTGGGACTGTACCATGCTCAGGGTACCTCAGTCATGGAGGAGGATGGGGGAGAGCACTGGTTGATTACTCCCCCCACCAACCCTGCGGGTCGGGAGTCGAACCGGCAACCTCTGGGATGCAAGTCTGACGCCCTAACCGCTCACCCATGACTGCATTTAGTGGTCACTGGTCAGTCTAAAAGACAGGGTATATGATGGTAACAGGGTGCAGTAGTACCTTGGTTATGGTCTTCTTACTCATGTGGAGCATTTAAAAGGAATACTGAATCGCTGGGGCGCTCCTGACCAGCTATGCTTAGGGCCTCCACAACCTTAGCAGCAGCCCTGAGGCTACTCATTGGACCTTCAGTTGCACTATGGGGAACCTAAAACTTCTCTGAAGAACTGAAACATTCTGGAAAGAACTACAAGGTTACTCAAATAACCTTTTAGAGGTTCACACAGTGTCAACTGAAGGCCCCACAAAGAACCTGTGGGCTCCTTGGTTTCTTAAGAACCTTGGATTCTTAAGAACCTTCAAAAAAGTGTTCTTTGAAGACCAAACTTCTATAAAACTTTTAGAGGTTCCTTCACACTGGCCAACTCCTGGTTCCTCTGGGGAACTTTTAAGTGTAGGCTCAGACGGTGAGGCTTCATCAAATACTGAACCATTGGGGACAGAGCCTTTGCCATTGCTGCCCCCACCCTCTGGAACTCTCTCCCCCTGACTATCCATAACTCTGACTCCCTGCATTCCTTCAAATGCCATCTCAAGAACCACCTCTTCAATTCCGCATATGACACCTAACTCATCACCTTGCTGTCCATTGTCTATCTGTTATTTCCCTCTCTCTCTGTGTGTGTGTGTGTGTGTGTGTGTGTGTGTGTGTGTGTGTGTGTGTGTGTGTGTGTGTGTGTGTGTGTGTGTGTGTGTGTGTGTGTGTGTGTGTGTGTGCGCGGGCGCTCGCGCGCGTGCCAGTATGTGCGATTTTTTTTCTCTCTAAAGCGGCTTTGTGTACCAAGAAAAGTGCTATATAAAACCGATCTATTATTATTATTATTATTATTATTATTATTATTATTATTAATATTATCCCAATAGTATAACTGTGTTTATGTGACCATTACCATAGAAGTAAGCCCTACTTGTCAGGTCAACAAACCTGCCTCCTTGGTAAATTGAAGTCAAATCGTGTCATGTTTAGTATCCAGGAGGCCTGTGTTGAAAGCCAGGAGGGGCAGCTCTCTTCCCCTGTGATAGAAGTGTGTGGTGTGTCAGGAGTGGAGCGGCTTGCTTTGAGGCCTTTGGGAGGTGCACCCACTCCATGACCCATACGGGGGATTCCTCAGAAGTAATCTGGACCTGGAGTGACATCCAGGTTACTGTCACCATGGTTACAAGTTACTGTCTGCCATCACTGTTGGGCGACTTACTGCCTCTGCCCTCTTTGGCCTACCTGACAAAAAAGAAAAACAGCTTTTGAGATAAGAATATATGGCTGCTCAACTCTCAAGTAGCCTACTGTATAAGGGCTGCTATCAATTTCCTCTAGCTTCCTGCAGATTTACACGAAACAGTGCTGTAAAAGCAAGGGCATATCTAGCACTTGGGGCCCTAGGCGAAATATAAACGTGGGGTCCTCAAAAGACATTATAGACTTAAAATTCTGTGTTTTTGTGCTATTTTAGTGTTTTGTCTCATGTACTGTAGATCTTCGATCACTTCACATATGTGACAAATTAAGATCAAGCCTATTTTGTGTGTGTGTGTTTGGGTCCCCTATGGAGGACAGATTTGGTCGGGGACCCAGGCAATTGCCTGGATTTGCCAAATGGAAAGTCCGCCTCTGTGTAAAAGCATGTCACCTTTGCTCGCCATCGTAAAAAGCTTTGGCACACATTTTAGTGATGGTATAGTCTTGTCTGTGCGAAGACAACACAGACCATTCCACCGGCAGCATGCCTCTTAAGTTATTTCGCGACTGTTGTCCATGTTTAAAGAATCGAGGCAAGAATAATGGGGATGACACTAAACTGAAGGGTGGTAAGGGTGATGGGCAAGAAACTAAGACTGAACTGAACGTCTTTGAGAACCCGGCAGTGGCAGCAGATTCCAGCTCGTTGTACGAGTCTGCAGAAGTACTGGAAGATGAAAATTTGGGGATCTATAAGGCACTGTATTCCTTTGACGCTCGAACGGAGGAAGAAATGTCTTTTTTTGAAGGCGATGTATTCAGGGTAACTGAGTGGCTAGAGGACTGGTTGAGAGCTGAGAAGCTTGTCAATGGAGTGGTCGTCAGCAGCGGTCTTGTACCAAACAATTACCTGGTCAAGGAACATGTGATGGATAGTCAACCGTAAGTGGCTTAGTTGGACTTAATACATACATTACAATAGCCTTTAATATAATATATTGTGATATCGCCGTCAGACAGAAACATTGTATCTCCACTTTTCATTCAATTGCTTTTTTTAAACTTATTAACTTACGATGAATCATTATTTTCTAAATACTGTATGCAATCATTTAAACATTACAGTTGGTTATTTAATAATTTATCAGACACATTTACTCATGGAGACTGACCAGTAGTATAGTATTTCTATTTTATAATGAATAAAGAACAAACACAACATTAAAAGAAAAATAGTAATAGATACAAGGTTTCTGCTGGACAGCGATGATAACATAGTACAATGCAATACAACATAATACAATATAATGTAATGTAATGTAATGTAATGTCATGTAATGTAATATAATATAATATAGGCCTAATGTAAATGTTGAGCTGGTTGGGAATCACTGCTCTAGAGCGTGTTTCCCAACCTTTTTTGTCTGTATACCCCCTAACTGATACCTTATATCTCTTCTTCTATCCCAATGAGACTATGGGTATTTTCACACCTAGTCCTCTTTAAATGAACCGAACCCAGTCCTCTTTAAGTGGAGCAAAACGTGAACAGACAGCAAAATGACTCAGTTCTGCTTTTGTTCATATTTTAAGTGTATTATGAAAAGAACCCACTGCTCTTTCTGGTCCAGTTAGGCTTTTGTGGTGTGTCAGTCCTCCTCCAGTCCTCTAAAGCCTAACAGGACAATAGGAAATTGGTAAAAATTCAAAGGGACCAGGTGTGAAAATACTATATATTCCAAATATGTGTTATCATTACACTTTTTCCATGTACCCCCTGTAGTGTGCTCATGTTCCCTGGTGGTACTGTACATGTACCCCTGGTTGGGAACTACTGCTCTAGAAGAACACTTTATTATTACTACGGCACATAAAAAGTAATGGCTATTTCTAGCAAATGTCACAATACAGTATATCACGAAAGTGAATACACCCCTCACAGTTTTGCAGATTTTTGAGTATATCGTTTCATAGGAAAGCATTACAGAAATTTCACTTTGACACAATGATTAGTGACCTTTTAACAACATATTTAACCCTATTCAGACTGGGCTTTTTTGGCTTTCCTGGGCCTGGGGGGGGGCTCTTTTGACCCCCCCCCCTCATAACTCATGAACGGAATACAGTATGACTACGAAACTTGGGGGAGATGATCTTCATATGGACATCTATGAATGACATAATTTTTGTGTAATTATCTGGTATTATGACGTCATTATGACATCATTATCTTATTATGCCCAAAATCTTGCCATAATGGATTTTCCAACTAATTTAGGTAATGCACTTAAATTTTAATGATTTTCTGCTTCAAACCACTTATATGCTCACAAAGTTGTTTGATGCTAATGGAAATAACAAAAAATATGAAAATATATGGCGTCATAGATATGGTGAAGTGATTTTTGGTCTGACATACCTGTCAGAAAACCGTTGCCATGGCAACAGCACAAATGATAAACCTAATCTTTTGGTACCTAACTGTAGCCAACTAAATGTTAGGAAAAGTCACAAAGTTTCGTAGTCATAGCTTAAGTCGTTAAGGAATTATACGACATCAAAGTTGGTGCGGGCACTTTTAGCCCCCCCCCCCAGTCTGGATAGGGTTAACCGCTTAAATTTCTTGTTCACTCAGAAAAAAAATAAATACAGCCATTAATGTTTGAACATGTACTCACAAAAGTGAGTACACCCAAGATTAAAATCCGGTAGAGAAGGGGCTGTGTTGGCTCGAATCGTCTCGAATTGAAACGAAATGAAAAGGGATGAAAAGGGAGGTCATCAGTGTGCGTTTCAACCTTTCTTTGCATTGAACTTTTATATTTTGAGTCTGCATCTGGCTTAAATAGATTGGTGTGAGATTTGAATGCAATCCTATGGAGAATATCATGATCTGCTTCAGTAGTCACAGTGCATGATGATATGCATGTTTCTTTTAGGTGTATTTCAGATTGCCAATGGTGACAGCATTCATGCATCCCCAAACCATGTCAGTCCCACTACCATGCTTGGCTATTGAGAGGATACACCTTTTTTGTAAAACTCACTTGTTTACCACCACACATACTTGACACCATCTAAAGCAAATTTGTTTATCTTGGTCTCAAGAGAGATGAACAGACCAAACATATGGATCACTGTCGTGTGATCTGAAGAGACCAAGATAAACAAATATACTTTAGATGGTGTCAAGCATGAGTTGTGGTAAACAAGTGAGTTTTACAGAAAAAGTGTATCCTATCAAAAGCCAAGCATGGTAGTGGGACTGGCATGGTTTGGGGATGCATGAATGCTGTCAACATTGGTAATCTGAAATACACCTAAAACATGCACTGTGACTACTGAAGCAGATCCTGATATTCTCCATAGGATTGCATTCAAATCTCACACCAATCCATTTAAGCCAGATGCAGACTCAAAATGGAAAAGTTCAATGCAAAGAAAGGTTGAAACGCACACTGATGACCTCCCTTTTCATCCCTTTTCATTTAGCTTCATTTCGAGATGATTTGAGCAAACACAGCCCCTTCTCTACCGGATTTTCATCTGGTGTGTACTCACTTTTGTGAGTACATGTTCAAACATTCATGGCTGTATTTTGTTTTTTTCTGAGTGAACAAGACATTTTAAGTGGTTAAATATGTTTTTAAAAGGTCACTAATCATTGTGTCCAAGTGAAATTTCTGCAATGCTTTCCTATGAAAAGATATACTCACAAATCTGCAAAAACTGTGAGGGGTGTATTCACTTTCATGATATACTGTATGTCTGGTTTCAACCAATGTCATAAATAACATGCAGTTCAACTAACGTTATTATGCATCAGACATCAGGTTCGCCTGATGAAGGTCTAGGACTGAAATGTCGCTTATTAAAGAAAAATGGTCAGTGTGGGAGTTTTTTCAAATTGTCTGCTGAGCGACCCATGGGCCATCTCCGACATATGGTACCTGTCAGCTGAGGAGTGTGAAAAAAAAATCCAGGTTTATGATATGGTGCATCCCAATGTAACTTCATGATGCAAATCAACCAATGTTTCTGTGGTGCATTTCTCAGGTGGTTTGTTGGAAAGCTAAATCGGTTTGAGGCCCAAAAGCTTCTTCAGAGAACTGAGAATGTTGATGGGACTTTTTTGGTACGGCGCAGCGACAAGGATGACGTTGGATATGTCTTATCTGGTACAGTGTCTGAGCTTGCAGTTACAATCTATGACAAAGTGCGAATTTATTGATGAGCAATTTATAGTATGTATGAAGAACAATAGTTAAACAGTGTCCAGTTCCCATTTATAGAATGCTGATAATGCTGGATAAAGTACATTATTATTAATGAGTTCATTGTAATCTCTACTTCTACTATCTCTAAGATAAGCCAATAGGTATAACTGTGGGTTTTTTTTCTGAGAAACTTTGACTTTGTATTCTGAACTTGATGTTTCCCTCATATTTTTCCCACGGATGTGTCTACAAGTCAGTAACGGGTCTTTTGCACCCTTGCAGTGAAGGTTGGTGCTAATGTGAAGCATTTGAGGATTGATGAGGGAGAAGATGGACATTTCTATGTGGCGAAGAATCAGACCTTCCCCACTGTGGAGGCCCTGGTCAACTACTACAGCAGCCACTCCATAGGCAACCAGTACAAACTCACAGAACCCTGTGGACGGGTGAGGCTGCTGCCCTGCACTTCCACACATGTCCTCTATTGAATAAATCTGTTTTCAAATGTGAAGTCATACCATCACCCATAGAAAAAAAGATCTATATAAAATGTACAAAATGACTCATAAAAGAGCAAAACAATTTTTATATGGCATGTTATAAAAGTGGCCCATACTCATTTCCCCATAAGTAAAGTAAGTAAGTAAAGCACATTCTATGTCGCAACATACATGGAATGTGTATGTGTCCTTATTTATATGCCACTGTAGGGAAGTGGAGTAAAGTTGGCCAGCTAGGACTTGAACCCAGACCTTCTGGGGTAGTAAACTGAGGCTATGTGTGGTCAGAGCCCCAGTTAAGTACCCAGAAGGCTGGGGTTTGAATCCCGGCAGGGCAACGCTATTCCCCTTCGCTACAGCCATATACTGTATAAGTGACCCATTTATTTTTTCCCTACATATAGTACATTATCTGTATATCCATGCAAGTTAAGTCTGGTTGATGAGAGAAGGGACCTTAGAGAACTTACATACAGAATGTACTGGGTTTGTAAGTGGACCATGTTCCTTGCTGTATTCCAAACAGAGGAAGCCAGAGGTGCAGAACCTGGTCCATGTTGCAGAGGACGAGTGGGAACTTCCCAAGAGTGAGTTCACCCGCGAAGGGCAGCTGGGCTCGGGCAACTTTGCAGATGTGTACCGGGGGAAGTGGAAAGGCGGGATAAATGTTGCCATCAAGATCCTAAAAAAGAATGGTACGTCAGATGTTTTGCAAGAGTGTATCTGTCTACCTCTCTTGGTTATCTTTCTATCTCATCATGCGATATGTACGATGATACATCTGACAGATTGTCTGTTACACTTATCTTACACTTAACTCACATTTGAACTTAACAGCCAACCACTGATATAGTGTTCATATTTGATTAACTGTTTTTTCTTCATCCTTTAAAATGTAAGAATTTAATATCTGACAAGTTTTGGATACTTTGCTCTTGCAGCTTTCATCAGATGTGTCATGTGATATTGGTACGACATCTTGTGTGGTGGTTATACCGTATGTACTGTATGTGCCATCTCACCTGATGTGATGGGATGGTGATGTGCCCCGGCTCGGGCTGGGGCTGGGGTATGCCCTCTGCTAGTTGATGGTGTATTTGGTGTATCAGGCTGCTGGAGTGTCCCAGGTGTGGGAGAGCTGGTGGGCTCCTTCATCCCTGTTTACTGCTGTCCATGCTGCACACTTCCTAATTTCCCCTCTTTGACCCTTATGTGGCACCTCTGATGAAGGCTGCTGTGCAGAGGCAAAGTAAGCCTAGCCGAAACTTGTCACGTATAAAACTCTTATCTTCAACTGGCTTTGAAAATGAAACCATTCATGAATTATTACTAACAGGCCTAATGAACCTCTTTAGTCTATGTGTCACATTTGCATTAGACACTGAACAGGATGAACGATTAATGAAAAAATTGAGCAGACCCACCCACCACTATGTCTATATGCCTGTGCCAGATGCTCTGGACCACCGTGAGTTCCAGCTGGAAACCCAGATGTTGAAGAAACTGAAACATCGCCACCTCATCTCGCTCATTGGCATCTGCACAGAGTCTTTACCCTACTACATCATCACTGAACTCATGGAGAAGGGAAACCTACGTGACTTCCTGAAAGGTTGCTGTTCTTCTCTGTCTGTCTTTCTCTCTCTCTCTTTCTCTCCCTCTCTCTCTCTCTCTCTCTCTCTCTCTCTCTCTCTCTCTCTCTCTCTCTCTCTCTCTCTCTCTCTCTCTCTCTCTCTCTCTCTCTCTCTAATTTTCCATCGCTGCCACCCACAGAAAAAAGTAATTAAGTAATACGTAATTACTGCTGTTGAGTTTGAGTGTTCAATTTTGTTAACAGACTACTCATTCCTGGCTCGGAAGTATGACACTGTCTAATTACTTTGTACATTGCGGAACTTGTCTTATGCAGGGGCTTCAACCTGGGGCTTCAACCTTCAGCCTAGGAGCCCTGTATCATCTTATTCTGGCCCTGTGCATGGAACAGTATATGAAAAAAATGTGATTCTTGAGGTTTCTGCACGAAAATGATCAAACTCGTTGAACTCAGTGTCTACCTACTGTATCTTGTTGCAAGTAGAATAAAGGCAATATCTCTCTCTCTCTCTCTCTCTCTCTCTCTCTCTCTCTCTCCCTCTCTCCCTCCCTCTCTCTCTCTCTCTCTCTCTCTCTCTCTCTCTCTCTCTCTCTCTCTCTCTCTCTCTCTCTCTCTCTCAGGGCCAGAGGGGAAGGTGATGGACGTCACTTCCCTCAGAGATCTGGCCTTTCAGGTGTCAGATGGCATGGCCTATCTAGAGTCAGAAAACAGCATCCACAGAGACCTGGCGGCCCGCAATGTCCTAGTAGGAGAGGGAAACATCTGCAAAGTGGCAGACTTTGGTTTGGCCAGAGTAATCAAGGTAAAACATAACCACATCAAACATATCAGCTTTACTTTATAAAAATGAACTACTTTACCATTTGAGATACACAATGTAGACCCCATATCATGCCACAGCCGATATTTCAAATGCACCGTGTGGATTTCATTTTTACAACTGCACATCTGCAGTGGATACCTATTCCTGCAAGCAAAGGAGCTTATTTAGTATGTAGACATAATGCACTCCATTCTGCCAGTGGTTGTTGAAAAGACTTAACTAATACACTATGATATCACACAGGGCTTTTAGTAATGCATTAGAACTTGGTCACTGCCATTATGGTAACAGCACATTTATAGCAGTGGCCATGTCTTAGCAGGACGAGCATATCTGTCGTATAGTTACGTAATTCATGATATGAATCCACCAGGAGCCGTTTTACGTGTCGGATGAGAAGAAAATCCCATATAAATGGACTGCTCCTGAAGCACTCAGCCATGGGAGATTTTCCATCAAGTCAGATGTCTGGTCATTTGGCATTCTGCTCTATGAAATCTTCACGTATGGAGCCAAACCATACGCAGGTAATATTTACATCAGTGAAAAGTTGAGTGTTCAAATATGAATGTCTCTGAGGCAAGACAACAGATGAGCAAGTTACATTATTTTATAGGCCATTACTGTCAAGGATATAGGCCTATGCATCTTGCGATAGCCTCAGCCTTAAATTCACGATGGAATATCACAAATGAATACTAATATGATTGGAATTGTCATTATCGCCATCATCTAAGTATATCATGCTTACTACATGTAGAGTACAGTATGTTGTTTGTGCATTGCAGGTTTTAACAATGGGGAAATATATGATCAGATCATGACTGGGTATCGGATGGCACGCCCAGGTAAATGTCCTCAGCCTATTTACGACATAATGAAGAAGTGCTGGAGCGAATCACCAGAAGACCGACCCAGCTTTAAGGAACTCCAATCTCAACTGAAGCCCGACAACTACATAGAGAGGAGCCCAGAGACCGTTGTCTAGATCTGTGTATATAATAATAATAATAATAATAATAATAATAATAATAATAATAATAATAATAATAATAATAATAATAAAAGTAGCAATAATAATAATAATAATAATGATGATAAGAATAATAGTTATACATTTTGCTTTAATTTCATTTTTTTATTTCAGAATACTCAAGGCTAATATGTGAGTAGGCCAATATATGAGTAAAGGACTTGCCACATAGGGAGAATAAAGTTCTAAAGTTCTAACAAACTCTGTACATCTCGCCTACTCATTACATAGGCCTACAGTCACATTAGCCTAAATTCAGACTCTAGATCATTCCCATGTAAGAAACACTGTAAGCTATATTATGTTTAATTATCCCTACTAACAATTTTTAGTTCTACGAAGGTTCCTGGAACACAAGCCCTTGGTTCCAGTTTAGTTCTGGGTACGTCCCCAGAGAGTCATGTTTGGTTATTTTTCCGTTCCTCACTTGGTTGGCAGGAAAGTTTAATTTTCATTCCTAGAATGTTATATGTGTAGTCAGGGGCGGAGTGGCCCACCTTTTCCCACCGGGAGAATTTTCCCCTTGGCGGCCCTCTTTAAAAACAAACAAAAAAACAAAGCGAACATGGTTTCCTAACCAAAAAGACAAAAGCCACGAAATCTGCAGTCGTACTACATGTGGACATTAGTGTTGTCAAAATATCAACCTGAAGTGGAGAATTGTAGCCTACACCTTCACTGTAAAAAAAAATGTGTTGACTCAACTTCAAAATTCGTGTAACCTGGTTGCCTTGAAATTTGAAGTTGTATGGAAATGATACATTAAGTTGGCACAAAAAGGAAACCAGTTCGCTCAGCTAAAGGTTGAAAGTTCGGAGAACTAATGACATGTCAGGTGAACTGATGTTTGCTTTCCAAACAACTTCCAATTATGTGTTGTATGAACAAATGGTCTTGTGGACTGAACAACAATTTCAATCAATCCAACTTCTAATTGTGTGTTGTATGGACAAATTCTTGTGTGGACCCCACTGTAATCTACATCAGTCCAACTTCTAATTGTGTGTTGTATGGACACATTTTTGTGTGGACCCCACTGTAATCTACATCAGTCCAACTTCTAATTGTGTGTTGTATGGACACACTTTTGTGTGGACCCCACTGTAATCTACATCAGTCCAACTTCTAATTGTATGTTGTATGAACAAATGGTTATGTTGACTCCACTCTATTCTACATCAGTACAACATGTTTATACAGTCGGCTTGACTCAAGTTTTGCATTTATCTCAACTTCAATTTTGAAGGCAACCAAGGTAACTTTCTTGATATGTTCATAGAGCTAACAAATTGAAGTTCTTCCAACTTTTTTTCAGGTGTTACCTTGGTTGCCTTCAAAATTGAAGTTCTTCCAACTTCTTTTTAGGTGTACAGCAAAATTACACAAGACTCACTCATGAATAACAACCCACATTTATTAAACACTTTCACTGTACATGACACTGACTAAGTCGGCATATGTATACCCAATTGTGCAATACAAGCAGTGGCAAAAAAGAAAAAAAGGGCATATTTTCTGAAAACAATACGATGCCATAGATAGCATGTATAAGCTTACACGATTACAAGAGGCACTAAAACAGCAATTTCTTTAAGTGTTACTGTCCCATTTTTGGAAATGAGCTCATATTACACCTCTCCTTGAGTTAAATAGTTGAGTTTTGCCTCTCCTGTACTTTCAACTGTTCTCTTAGTATGGCAGTGCAAATTTTACCTCCATGCTAGCAGTTAACATTGAGTACTATACTATGAGACCAGCTGGCGGCTAACTGGTCTCATAGGAGTCAATATTAACCGCTAGCATGGAGGTAAAATTTGCACTGCAGTACTCAGAGAACGGTTGAAAGTACAGGAGAAAGGTAAAACTCGACTATTTAACTCAAGGAGAGGTGTAATATGAGCTCATTTCCAAAAGTGGGACAGTAACACTTTAAGCCACATCTGCATCAGTGTTTGCTGACCAGTTGAAGTGAGGTCAGTTTCTCTTTTGGTTGACTCACCCACACATACACACACACATCCAGCTTATGTATAATATACGCGTCTGCCATCACAGATGGACATAAGTTTGTTCCGGACAACATTCACTTCAGTCTCGAGGAGGAATGTTCACAAAAATGTTCATTTTCACATTCTGACCTCACATGAGTGTCACCATTATTGCTGCTGTGTCCACATCTGTTTGTGATATATGTGTGGGTGAATGAATCAAAACATAAAAGTGCATGTACAGTATAATTGATCTACAAAAGGTGATCAAAACATGGCAACCTCCAAAGCCATTTGCACCAGGTTGCAGCCAGTATCTCTGGCAAAAGTGGGTAAAGGTAAGACACTAAGCAACTTTTTGAGCAACACTTTTGGGGAACAAAACGGCAAGATATTTTTTTTGGGTTCATCAATACAAGACCTTGATCAGCAGAACTTCAATCAGCAGTAGACAATCATGTTGTTGCCAGGCAACTTTGCTCAAAAAGTTGACCTGTGCATCATCACTTGGGGTATAAAAAAAAACATAAAAGTCACTGTAACAGAGCGTCCGAGTGTTGTGTGTGTGTGTGTGTGTGTGTCTGAGTGTGTGTGTGTCTGAGTGTGTGTGTGTGTGTCTGAGTGTCTGTGTGTGTGTCTGTCTGAGTCTCTGTGTGTGTGTGTGTGTGTGTCTGTCTGTCTGTGTGTGTGTGCGTCCGAGTCACTCTGTGTGTGCGTCCGAGTCACTCTGTGTGTGCGTCCGAGTCACTCTGTGTGTGCGTCCGAGTCACTCTGTGTGTGCGTCCGAGTCTCTCTGTGTCTGTGTCTGTGTCTCTGTCTGTGTCTCTGTCTGTGTCTGTGTCTGTGTCTCTGTCTGTGTCTCTGTCTGTGTCTGTGTCTGTGTCTCTGTCTGTGTCTCTGTCTGTCTGTGTCTCTGTCTGTCTGTGTCTCTGTCTGTCTGTGTCTCTGTCTGTCTGTGTCTCTGTCTGTGTCTCTGTCTGTGTCTCTGTCTCTCTCTGTCTGTGTCTCTGTCTGTCTGTCTGTCTGTGTCTCTGTCTGTCTGTCTGTCTGTGTCTCTGTCTGTCTGTCTGTGTCTGTGTCTCTGTCTGTCTGTGTGTGTGTGTGTGCCAGTGTTTGAGACAGTCGTAATTAAACAGAAGGTGGTACTCACATCTATGTGAGACAATAAAACATTAAACGAAAACAAAAAAGCAAGCCTCACTATTCCAGCTGCTGTGTCCACGTCTGTGTCAGTGTCTGCCAACCAGTATGAGTGATTTCAGTATATATTTTGGTTCACTCAGCCACACATACAACATACATCCAGCTTATATACAGTATACACGTCTACAAGGGCCAGTTAAGTCAACATGGAAACTAAAACCTTCTGTATGACCTCACATGAGTGTCACCATTATTGCTGCTGTGCCACATATGTGCGATATACGTGTGGGTGAATTAATCAAAAGATAAAGCACATGTAACTTACAGTATAATTGTCTAGAGAAGGTGATCAAAACATGGCAACCTCCAAAGCCATTTGAACCAGGTTGCAACCCTCACCTCTCAAACACAAAAGTATCTCTGGCAATAGTGGGTAAAGGTAAGACACAAGGCAACTTTTTGAGCAACATTTTTGGGGGAAAAAAACCGCAAGATTGGGCGGTTCATCAATACAAGACCTTGATCAAGAGAACTTAAAATCAGCAGTGGACAATCAGTTTGTTGCCAGGCAACCTCACTCAAAAAGTTGACCTGTGCATCATCACTTGGGGTATAACAAACATTGGGGACCCTCGACAACGAGATATCTTCTCAAGGGGCTATCCCCCCTAAACAAATAAATGGAAATAAGAGTCACTGTAACTGTTTGTGCATGACTGATCAAGTTTGTCTCTTTAAGTATATCTGAGTGTCTGGCCATAAGTGAGTGCAATTGAGTGTCTGGTGTGTGTGTGTGCAAGCCAAAGTGTTTGAGACAGTCGTAATTAAACAGAAGGTGGTTCTCACATCTGTGTGACAATAAAAAAATGAGAGATCAAAAATGTAAGCCTCACTATTACTGCTGCTGTGTCCACGTCTGTCAGCGTCTGATCCACAATATATACTGAAATTACTCACACTGGTTGGCATTCACCCACATCCAGCTTATGTACAAAATACACGTCTACAAGGGCCAGAAAAAAAAAAACATAGTCCAGTCATTTGAACAGACTTGCTACCCTCACCTTTCAAACTCGAAGTATAAAAAACTAAACCATTTAAAGAGAGAAAACGGCATACAACTCCACTTAAAGACGCGCGTCCGATCACATGTGTGTGGACATGAGCCTGTTCCGGACACCATTAACTCTTGCGGACCAAGACTCATCGCCAATCTTCATTATCACCTTCTGTATGATCTCGAACATGTACCCGAGTCCTTTTGGGTAGTGGATGTTGAGACCATAAAGCAGTCCCATCAGCAATGAAAACGCGTGAGGCATATCACTTAAAGATGCGTGTCCGATCACATGCGTGTGGACATGAGCCTGTTCCGGACACTATTAACTCTTGCGGAGCAAGACTCTGCACCAATCTTCATTATCACCTTCTGTATGACCTCAAACATGTACCTGAGTCCTTTTGGGTAGTGGATGTTGAGACCATAAAGCAGACCCATCAGCAATGAAAACGCGTGAGGCACATCTTTGAGGTTTCGGAGAACGACATCCTCCTCCAGTGCAAGTGCGACATCGATCACCTCCTTGGGGAGAGGGCGCTGTTCATTCTCTGTAAGGATGAGGATTCCCACGTCCATTCCCTTGACCGCTTCACTCTCCTCATTTGGCTGGTGACAGAGCAAAGAAATAGGAACAACATAGCCAATCAGCATTAATTCCTCAGGAAATTGACATTCAAGATGCATACGGATACATAAAACGCATTTCAATATATAAATATTTGAGGAGAGACAATTGTTAAAGGCGTATGCCACTATTTTGGGGCTTAATACAGTTAAAATCGTTGGCTGGGGTTTATAAAGGTGGTAAAGAGTCTTATTTTTCATGTTAAGTGTTGTCTTGCTTTAAGACAAGTTAAAAGAGGGAATATGTCGCTAAGCTAGTGAAAGTCAATGGATCCTTGTAGCATTGTAGCATGCTACACGGATCCATTGACTTTCATTAGCTTAGCGACATAGTCCCTCTTAACTTGTCTTAAAGCAAGACAACGGCTTACATGAAAAATAAGACACTTAACCACCTTTATAAACCCCAGCCAACGATTTTAACTGTATTAAGCCCCAAAATAGTGGCATACCCCTTTAAGGAAGAAAGGAATACAGAGTATGCAAATGTTTTCCCTTTTACTTAAGACGTCTCTGATAAATCATGTACCTTTGCACCAACAAATGAGTGGTGAGCCTTCACTACTTTACTTAGCAATTTGAAGCTATACCCAAAACCTTGTCTAAATCAAATGCTTGTCATTTTTCAATTGGTTTAAAGATTTCACTCAGGAGTGTACAATTAACACATTCTATAACTACAAGTCATTGCTTCAATTGGATGAAAAAAAAAAAAAAATCAGCAAGTGATAATTTCTCATGTACCTTACAGATTTTGAAGAAATTGGAAGGGTCCTCCTTCATAAAATAGGGCAGGGCAAGGAGAACAACGGCTCTCTTCTGTTGATTTGAGTTCTGTACAAAACAATAGGAATCCAAACCAGAAAGGAAATCAGTGCTACACAAGCAGTGTCAAAAGCAAAAGTCAATTTGTCATGCAAGTACAACGCTAGCACATGGCATTACATAACTGTTACACCATTTTACCACATGAGATAGAAAGACTAAAACGTAAGGACCCTCCACAAACTTGATCAAACCACTGCAGAGTTTGCTGATCGTAAGACAAGTGCACAGGGTCTACTGGTTATTCATATTTTGAAAGTGTGGAGTCACCTTGAATTTTGATGTTTTCTATTGAAATACACAAGTCAAATAGCAAATATATTGCAAAAGGAGGGTAGCTTAAGGCAGTGTTTACCAATCTTTTTTTGTCCTGCGTACCCCCTTAATTTCATCACATGAGGAGTATACCTCTCATTCATGCTCTATATCGGTTCCTCTATCTCAGTGCGACTTCGCTCCAAATATTTTTTATCATTACATTTTTCTACGTACCCCCTGTAGTGTGCTTGCGTACCCCTTGTGGTACACGTACCCCTGGTTGGGAAACACTGGCTTAAGGCAACACATTTTGTATGTAGGATTAAACAGACAATGTGTTTTGAATAATAGAAAGGTGATTACAATCTTTTTATTAATAGCAGTGATTATAGTCATGGTGTATTCGTGTATTATAACACAACGTTTACCTAGTAGGACATCATGGATATACTGTACATGAGAAATCAGAACCCAAAAACACTGAGTGCAGTAATAAAAGCCAAAGGTGCCGCTGAAGGGTGTGTAGATCTACTAGATATGAACTACCAGGAAAAGACATATTTAGATGCTTAACTTACTATACTAGGGTCAGAACAGTAAAATATCAGTTCTAGTTCTTTAGCCAATACTCATGGAAAGATCAAATTAGGGAAGATTTACGAGGTAAAATAAATATTTACCGGTCTAAGCTTAATAGTAAGCTATGCAGCCAATATGTCTTTACTGGTAATTCAAAAAGCCGATATGGAGAATAATCTACCTTTGATGACAACACAACTCTGTTGAATGAATAGACTTGGCCTAAAAAGACTGACAGTCAATAGGCCTTATGCCAGGAATTACTTACATCATCATCAAGAGAGGCGAGGATAGCCGGAAGTTCCTTCACTGTCTGCCTCTGTCTGTAAACACGCAGAAATCTTGGGACCAACTCATCCAGGCTAGGGCTGGGCGGTTTTGGAAAAAATGTGCATCACGGTTTTTTTTTCCATAAAAAATGACATCACGGTTTTCTGCACGGTTTAAAAAAAAATAAATAAATAAATAAAATCTTTATTTCACTCAAATCCAACGCCAATTTTTGCTATTATTCAGTTTGCTCAACAAAACAAAACAGTAATATTTAACGTAAATAAAAGTGCAGCATGCCCCAGGGCTGTATTAAGACCAATTGGTCGCATATTGAGCCTAAATGTTTGACTGTGCGAGAAAGAAAAATAAAACGGGCGCACCTGTACGAGTATGCATTTCAACCCTTTCATTCGCATTTTGCTCCTGAGTTCGAGTGCATGATTGTGAGAGCTGCTCATTTTTTCCACAGCCTGTATGATAGACACCATCAAACTCCATTGGGAACGCATTTCAAAAAAGACGGTCAATGTTGCTTGAATTCCGTGTTGGATAAGATTGAGCCATCTCTGCTCCCGTAGCTCAGAAAACAACAACAGAATCGCTTCGCACAGTTCCCTGGTGGCAAGAGTTACGAGGCGCGCATGCCTCATCTCCCAGTCGGATGTTCTGTGCCAAAACTTCTTACAGCTTTTCGAAATGGACTGCTGTTTAAAACTTTCAAATGCGGGAGTTTGCATTGCTAACAGGAAACCTCTTGAATACGATAGTGAAACAGCCACTCGGTTTGCTAGCTCATGGGATTTAAAAGACGTCGTTGTTAGAGCTGTTTTGGCGTTTCCAAAACCGCTGCCTTCGCAATGACTAAGCAAAAAATGCAATCGCAATCAAAGTAATCAAGTCAAAATATAATTCGAGGAGCATTGACAAGTAGTGTGCAGTGCGCGCAAATTTAAAGTCTAGTTGGTCCAGTAGCTACCGGTGCTGTAGGCTATCAAAAAGAGCAGCCAACACAGTGAGATAATTATGCTGCTCCCAGTTTCATTTCACACCGTTCCAAGTTATGCGTTTGAGGAAACAAAAACTAGGCTATTAAAGCCCGTTGGATTAACGTGTTGTAGGCTATGTTTAAGATTTAGTCAATCGGTTCAGTAAGCATGTGATTTACATGCTTTTAATCACGAAGTTATAATAATAATAATAACAACAACAACAGGCCTAATAATAGTTATGGGAACTGTTATTATTATGACATATAGCAGTGGTTCCCAACACGTTTTGCACTTGGACCATTTTATCCTGAACTTTTGGGGACCCCATTTTTTCACAACCAAAACCATGACTGAGCAAACTTGCTGGCTATAAAAAAAAAAAAACAGTGGATATTTCTGACAGTATAAGACTACAATAGCTATGGATTGTTGAGTGATATTTATTGGTATTTTTTTTATTTCACACCTAGACATTTCAGGGGAGCCCATTGGAATTCCAGGTGACCCCATACCCCAGTGTTGGAAACAAAACACTGACATATAGCCTAGGCTATTGTGCATGAAGATGAAGAAACAAGCAATGGTGCAATAAGCACAGTATTTTACATTAACATAAACCTAGTGAAAAAGCTTAACGTACAGCCCTGAGCATGCCTAATACGGCCAAGGCTTTTTTTGGTAATGTGCAATTTGCACAATGTCCATGGCTGTAATCTCCAAGAAATTTGCCTACAACAGATATCACACATTCTGTTAGCCAGAACACCTATAAAATACAAAATAAAAAAGCACAGAAGACCCATTCACTTCTAAAATGAACCGCAATTAACTCTATGAAGTTCACCAACAACAGGCATCTCCACACACTGTGCTAGCCTGAACACTGTAATAAAAACAAAGACCATTGGCCAGAAATGTGGAAATTATTCAGAACTATTAATTCCACTGTGAAAAAAACAAGTGCAATTCTTTTTTAACATGGTGCACAAAGGGCTGAATATAGATCAATACAAGGCCCTGCATAATTTCCTCAAAGATTTTTTGCCAAGAACACAAGTCTGTCAACATTTTGAGGCCTCAGTGATGACCGTTGACAGGTCACGATGTTCCCTCCAGTACTGAACAGCCGCTCAGAGGGTGAGCTCGTGGCAGGGATGCCCAAATACTTTCGTGCCAGCAAAGACATTCGGGGATATTGGGCCTTATTTTCCCTCCACCAAGTTAAGGGATCATCTTCAGTGTCTATGTTTCGTGTAAGGAGATATGACTCCATTTCTGACAGAACTGCTTGGTCTCGATTAACTGTGGGGCCTGACTCCTCATTGCTTTTTGCGGCTTTAAAGAAGCTTCCAAGCGTCTTCCGGGCCTTCTTCGCAGGAGGTTTCTGGGGATCAGTCGAGGGGTCAGGGGCAACTTGCTGTAAAAGAATAAAGAACATCAATTAACTTCATCATTTGATCACATTATTCATTGGCATTTCATTACTAATGTTTTAGTAATATTATTAATATTTTGGTAGATATTTGTTTAGCTTATTGCTTGCTTTATAGGTTTAGTCTTTTCCTTTGGTTTATTTACTGGTATATGATTTGGACACACGAGGGCAGTAGTGTGCATAGAACAAAAGTGAATTCAGTAAGCAGGGACTAGGAAGAGGTTTATGGACATCTGGAATGATGGGAAATGAAAAAAAGAAGCAAAGAAACTATAAACCGGGTGGCCACAAATCATGAACCTGTCTCTGTAATTTTTTTCTTTTTTCTATCTGAAAAGGTGTTTAATAATTTCAGTTTATCTTAATTTGTTTGACAAATGGCCACTTAAATAATATCATATTTATTCGTGATTATGAATATTATTCATAACAGTTTGGAAAAGTCAATAATTACATTTGTAGAACAAGTTCAACATGATCTTACCTCAGCTGGTGTAAGGCCAGTCATCTCATCCACCAGTCTTGCTCGTACAGTGGGTTTGACCTCCTCTCCAATGTAATCCATCTTGAATCTTGGGTCAAGTGTCGTTGCCATGTTGAGGAGATCCTGTGTATTCGGGTCACTGTATTTGTCTTGAAGGTATCCCAAGATCTTGGTCTTCAATGTTGCGGTGAACTCTATGTCATCCTCTTTGACCACCAACACGGAGGACTCAAACAGATGCAGCACCGGCTTGACTGAAGAAATGCTCACATACTGCTCTCCGGAAAGGGCATCTGTAAAGTCAGCAAGTGGGGTGAGGGTGGCATTGATGGCCTCAAGGATCTCTAGGTCCTGCCACATGGGAACCAGGTGCCTCGTCTTCCGGTCCGGGGATAAGACATGAGTGATGGCTGGTAGCTGCTCAAGGACTCGCTGCACCATGGCTTGCCTTGACCCCCATCTTGTTGGACACTCCGTTTTCAGTTTGTGCACAGGCAGTTTGAGCTCCTTTTGGACCTGAGCAAGGTCTCTCCTGCGCTTCCAGCTGTGACTGAAGGATCCCACAATCTTCTTGCAAAGGCCCACTGCTCTGTCAACTTTTGTGTGCTTCATGGCATTTTCTAAATTGGAAAGAAATATACATATATTCAAATAAACACATTTTTAATTTAATTTTAATGTCTATTTTTTTCAGGATATTGCACATTAACGCACATTAATGAATTGTATGTCTTTGCTTTTACTTTATCTACTTCTAAACATGTAGCCTGCCTGTTTTGGACACCAGAGGGAAATTAAATATGCATAGTTTACCTCAGGTGTCCAAAATAGGTAGGCTAGATGTTTACAATTGGAGAAATGAAAAGCACAGACATACGATTTCATACAGAAAACTCTGTTAATAGCAGAAAGAAAAGATAGACATATAAAGACAAACCGCTTTAAAATAAGGCTTAGTTAGCCCGTATGTTGTTGTTGTTAATATCATCATTGTTATTAGGCCTATAAGTCCACCATTAGCCTGCTGTACTAGGACTAGGCCTGCAGTTGGCTGTGCAGTAAACTGGTAGTAATAGTTATATAACTAATGACATCGAAATGCTTACCGATTGCAAGATGCAGTCTGTGGCCAAAACATTGCAGCCTGGTCCAGTTGTTTATGGAAATGGCTTTGACGATATTTTGCCCGTTGTCGGTGGTAATGCAAGCCAGCCTTTCCTCATCCAACCCCCATGCTGCAAGCGCCTCCTTCAAGCCATGAGCTAAAGCCTGACCGGTATGGTCCTCCGGGAAGAAACTCGTCTGAAGACATCGGCTTTTCATCTCGAAGTCACTTGTAATGAAGTGCACGGTCAGGCTCATATAAGGCTCCATGGTCCGGCTGGACCACAAATCTGACGTTGCCGAGAAGTATTTCACTTCACGTAATTCCGCTTTGACATCTGCCCGCTTGGAATCATACATTGCTGGTATCGCAACATTGGAAAAGTATTTCCGCGAAGGCATAGTGTAACGTTTGTCCAATGTTTGGATCATCTTTTTAAATCCAACGTGCTCGACTGTATACATCGGCGCCATGTCTTTGGCAATGTGGTATGCTATTGCATCAGTTATTTGTTTTTGCCTGCTGGAGCTGGTCGGATAGGGCGTCGCGTTCTGTAAAGTGTCTGTTATAGACGCCTGTTTTGGGCGTGCATCAGGTGTCTTGGGCATAATTTCGTCATATTGCACTATGTGGTGGCGTTTGAGGTGGCCGGACAAATTAGAAGTATTGCCCTGCTTTGCTCCTACTGTGATGGAGCATATGCAGCAGTACACCTCGCCACATTGATCGTCGTCTTCAGGTTTAAAGCCGAAGTATTTCCACACAACAGAATGCGCACCTCTCTTGGGGACAAACTTTGTTGAATCACTTGCCTGGCTCTCTCCGCTACCACCTGGCTCTTCCACACTATCCATTTGCCTTCATGTAGTAGACTGACTATCTCTTCACTCGTGCAAGCTGTTGCGTTTCGAAAATATTATAATCTCCTTCTGCCTCGCTTACCGCTGAATCACGTGACGTACGGTTCAATGCATTCCATTGGTTTAGGGAGAAAGCCTGTTTCCCCGTGCGTAGAGTCACATGACGTGTACGTGCATATATTATTGGTTGAAAGGGAAATCAGGATTAGTGGAGAAGAGTGACATTGGAAGTGTGATGCAGTTCGTGAAAAAAAAAAACCGTCTCTCATCAGAAAGCAAACCTTGTGTCGTGGAAACCGAGATCACGGTTTTAAAACCGTAAACCGCCCAGCCCTAATCCAGGCCGTCAAAAAATGACTGCTTCAGGTTCTTGGAGACAATCCGTCTGAATTCTGCTTCAATCTGCATTAAGGCCAAGAACAGACAAAGACAAGAGAGTCCAACTTATGCCTTTTCTAGTAGGTTACATGACAGACCTATGCAGTGATCTCTTGAAAGTACAGGATGAAGATGTTTAATCCATTCTTATTCAGTATATTAGAGATTAGTGCTTCAGTGTCATGGACCCCACAGGAAGGGACTAAACTTTGGTGCTCAATATTAACATATCTTATTAATAAAGGATGCATGTACTACAATTTCACTTCAATAGTAATGCATTAAGAACATATGGCACCTACCTGCCGCTCAGTGAACAACGCTGGCCATCTGGTTTTGAGATCTTTGACCAAAGGCTCCTCTCTGATGACCTCCTTCCTCCTCAGTGAAAAGGTGCTGTCCATAAGGGCATCGACTTTCTTCCAGTCCACATTCTTTTTCTTCATTTCACTCTGTAAATCGTTTCGGTCTTGTTCAAGCATTTCCATGGTTCTATTCTGAGGGTGTTCTGGCAGAAAATTCACCTCTGACCTCATGGCTTTCTGTGGTCTCTTGGAATCCCCGGAGGCTGACCGTTTGTGCACAGAAAGCTCCACTGACCCAGCAATGCGTAACTGCTGCCTGAAATTCCCCATTTTGAAGGATATGCTGTATTTCCAGGCATACCACCCACATGTTGAGCCAGGTTCTTTTAGGCAAGGAAATTTTTCCACCAAAGCTTTCGCAACAATGGCACAATCTCCAGGGCTAGGGTGGGTCTTTATTTCAAACAGCGCCTCTGCCAATGTATCGAGGATGGCACTGGACATAGATTTAGACACTTCCAAAAGAGAGCCATCTCTGAAATATGCCTCATTGCCACGCTGTAGTCTCAACTCCATGTCTGTTGGGAACTTTGGAATGATGAAAGGGTCTGGTAGATATCCACTGCGTTTGGGAGTTGATTCTCCAGAGGAGGTTGATGGCAAGCTAGCAGTGTCGAGTGTGGAATCAGAAAGCTGATCATCATTGGAGGTGTCCTGGACATTTGAAGACTCTTGGATATGCTTCTGGAAAACCTTCAATGTAGTCGTGTCTCCTGTCAGGTCAGACATGCTTGTCAGATTACATAATTCATTGCCGAAGCTTGGGTCTTCAAATTGCACTATCAGCGTTCCATCCAAACTTAGTTCTCTCTTCAGTATATCGATGAATGCATCAAGCGTGTCCGGAAGGCTTTCGATGTGGAGTCTTCTTATGTCATCTGGTGCAATGATCACACGAAACCGCATAGTTCCTAGTCATGACAGAAAGAGAGAAGACATAAAAGGCCAAGTTAAGCATGCATGTAGGGTGCTACACTTTTATATCTGAACAAAGTTATAGGCAGTTTCTTTTCTTTCTTTAAAGCGAAAGTAGTAACAGGGACAAGAGAGACCTTTTTTTTTTTTTTAGAAAAACACTGAAATAGGCCAATCACAATCTTGTGTTTTGACATTCCCATTACAGTTCACTTCGTTTCCATAATAGTGCTATTCTACTAGTTGATCCCTACAAAGTATTATATACAAAAACAAAAGGAATGGCAAAACACAACAATGTAACCCCGGGTCAATCATACTTCTGTGATATCAACCCATACATTTAGGAATATATGACTACTGTTGTGCAAATTTAACCATCGATAGAAAGTGGAGGTAATAGCCAACAGATGACGCACAGAAAATTAGAAACACTATTTTGTTTACAATATGACGCTTACAGCCACCCGCTCGAACAGGCGCGAAAGTAGACTTTCAGAACCATTTCCTAACACATTTCCATAACGCAGTTATGGACGCAATCTTATTTCATGCACGCCAACTTTGCTTGCAGACAAAGCAGGGTTTAGTCCAGCCACACGGACAACCTCGGAAGGGCAGTTCTAGTGCCACATTAAAGTAGAGCCCTAAACTAGCGACAGTCGTACAACTAGGCAGCCACGAGCCCCGTTTCCAAAAATACTATTTGTTAACCAGCTAGCTTATCTAGCCAATGGTCAAATGCATTGCAACAAGTTGCTAATTTACTTAGAAAACATGCTGTGAGGAAACACCTGCTAGTAACAAAGGAACGGCCCTCATATCAAACGAACACAGTTCAACCCATTTGTGAAGTACAATATTACAGATCATAGATATGTTTTGCCAACCAACTCGGCTCATTTTAAAGTTAACATAAGCTTACCATGTTGCTCACACGGTTCCTTACCTAACTACTCGGTCTACTTGCTAGCTAATGTGCACACAGAGGGGGAGGGGGTGGGATAGCAAATTCTTACCGCGATGTCCTTCACATCCGAACATATCTGATTTAACCCTTCAAAATGCAACACAAAACCAAAAACGAAGACAAGCTACTTAAGAAATACTCGGACACTGCTCTTCCGAAAAATCCTTCGAAATCTCTGTTCACTTCAGAGGCAAGTGCAAGCATTCCCTCCACCAACCATCATGATTCCAACGTATTCCCTTTGTTCGTTCTCCTCTTCCCTCCAGAGTGCCCCGGATGTAGCTAACTGAACCTCAAATCCCGACCGGACAACAGTAGTCAACATCACATCCACATGTTGGCCAATTTTAAAAGAACAAAACTAAGCTACGCGTACACATTTCAGTACGACTATGAGTAAATGGTCATTTCTCCAGTAGTTGTTTTTTTCAAACGCAGTCTGTCTCAAAATGACAAATCCGGTATCATCCAGCTGTGACTAGCCTGATGAGGACAAGTAGCATAGCCTAAAACATGCCTTCGTAATGTACCCACCCAATTCACCGCTTTTTTTGCAAGTTACACTAAAACTCGTGGATAACTTACAGTATGGCGTTAAAACGTTTGCATGGGCAATACAAATGTCTAAAGTTTACTCACGTCTGTTGACCAAATGCTCGCTCCAGTAATGGCGGTCTTCGTAGTCCTCCTGATAAGATTCAAAAACGTAACGTGCTCGTACGTGATGACGTAGAGTGACGACGCAGAGGAAGAACTTGAACTTCAATCCCAGATGACAAGAATGCCATTGTTATGTCAACTGTGCGTCGGAATTTCTGAGTGGAAATACCGTTATCAGTGTTGGCTCAACAAAACCATTGAAAAGTTTTGGGCTGAAAGTTCAGTTGACCTAAAAAATGAAACTGAGCCAACAAAAATGGGATATCATTTATTACAGTGTAGATGAAATGCACAGCCAGTGGTGTAGTCTACGTAAAACGCAGGTATACGCACCCATTTCAAAATTTCAGGGATTACAGTATACCCACTTAAAATTGATTGATCCATTATTTACAATAGCACAAATATATACAGTAGACTATACACACACATCAAAAAATGCTCAAATATACAGTATACCCACTTCAAAAAGTAGACTACACCACTGGAGCCATCATCACAGTCCAAAGCATTCATAGGCCTAGGTTAGGCTACATCACGCTACTGTTCCATGCAAATGTGCACTCCACTGTCATTTTGACAGTTTGAAATTGAAATATCGTTTAAGGAAGACAGGATGAGCATGGGCACAAAGTTTTGGGTGTGGGGATTTTTAGAAGAGTAGGCTTACAAAATATAGTATAGTAGCCTATAGCTTACAAAAAGTCTGTCTACATTGTGCAATAAACCCACCATGCAGCAAATAAGCCAAACTTAGCTACTTCAAACCACAACCATAAGTCAACAAAATGTATAACCAAACGATGTAGGCCTACCTTAAAACGCTGTCTTCTCGCAGCAAATGTCTTTGTTTCTTGCAATCACTCTACTTTAATCCACAGTTTATTAGCCTACACACCCAGCACTGGTCACATCAGAATCTTGTGTGGTAATTATTTTGTTCCATTTCTTCAGACATAGGCTACATCCTAAATGCACCACATATAAATATATGTATGATAATAATATTATTTCGACTATAAGGAGATATACTGGTAGGTCTAACAAATCAAAACAAAACCCATTGCTTCTGTTAGGTGCAGTTATCTTGCTTCTGTTAGGTGCAGTTATCTTCCTTACCACTTGGTGGAGTCTGTTCGTAACCCAAGTCAATAACCACAGAGCAAGTGAATCAGGACTGGAAAGACTGTAAACTGTAACAGTCGTGTGGAAATCGGAAAATAAATCATAATTTATTCATATTTCCATCCTTTGGTAACCAATATACATATCACAGGTTCTTCAAATACTGAAAACGAAACTGTGTTACTAAGATCTTGTAAACTTCCGCGATCTACGGTGTATGAAAGTTATCAGTAGAGAAGGGGTGTGGCCAATTTACTGTTTGACACCGTCAGTGAGGTATTGCCGTCTGGTATACGGTATAAGTACTAACTAGTCAGCTTATCTCTTGAAAAGGGAAGTGGAAAGTGGGAAGGCAGTGCTTAGAAGAACCATCTCCAAACTTCAGGGCTAGTTGGGTACGCAGTGCGGCAGCATTATTACATTTCACGGCCGCGGCTCACCGGGACAAGTCCCCGATCTCCCGACGGCCACTCCGCGCCTGTGTGTAGTTCCCATTCCGTTCCCTTATTGTTCTCTCACCGTCACTTTATTCCTGTTCATGTCATGTTTGTTCCCTTGCCGTTCCCATATGGTTCCCTTAACCTTGTTGGTTGCATATTTGGTTCCTTAGACATGCTCGTGATGTTCCCCCAACCTTGTTTATTATTGTGAATGTGTTTTGGTCCTGCCCCACTATCTCTCACCATATTTGAGGTACCCTGATCATGGTACTTAAGCACCTCCCATCCTCCAACATGACTGAAACACCCTGCGCCTGGCATCACTTTGGCACACTGCTCTCTTAAAAAAATGTGGAAAGTTGCTGAAAACATGTATATGTCTATATTTTATATATCAGTCTATGCTGTTCTGTACCACAATGTGAGAGAAATTTCAGATGAGCATGTATGAACACAATCTAGTGGGGATTAATACCAAATGTTTTCCTTAATGAAGTTTAAAGATAACCACACCATCTACATCAAGTGCACAATGGAGCAACCATGTAACATGTGCTGTTACTGACTAGCTCACAAAGCAAGGCACAAGATGTAGCTAACAAATGCCATAAGCCAAAAGCGCTGTTAGCTTGCTTGCAAAGCAGGTAAACAAGCGCTATGCTATGCCATGCTGACCAGCCAGCAGGCAGGCAGGCAGGCAAATGACTAAAGCACTCTGACAGTCCAGGTTTATATACAGGCTCAAGAGTACCATGTGACCAGATTGATTAGGAGTTTTTCAGGTGCAAGCAATTGAATCATGATATACCAGCCCTAAGTAATTAGGTTTGGCCAGGCGCTGATGGACAGATTGGTTGTGAGGGGCCTGCTTGTTACCGGCAAAGGTGTAACAAGTTCTCAAGTTATTTCTTTCACTCACCACATATTTTGTGTGATGTTGTGTGCACAGCCAAACCTTAGATCAACCCAACCAAGTTCAGTTAAATGAATGAAATGGATTTAAAAAAAAAAAAATAGATTGTGTACATAATTAAATCTGGAGGATATGCTGTTACTAATATGTAGACGTATATGAATCGGGTGGACAGTCATCATTGCTTATGCTCTGAACAACACAGTATAAACAAAGTTGGGGGAACTTCAGGAGCACATCTAGGGAACCAGACGTGACCAGACCTATAATGTAACCGTCAAGGTTATGGGAACCATATGGGAACGATGAGGGAACAAACATGAAAAGCAATTAAGGTACGGTGAGAGAACGGCGAGGGAATGGAATGGGAACCACACATATATCGTTCTGGGAACTTAAATTAAACTTTCCTGGCAACCCAGTGAGAACCGAAACAGAACCAAAAATGATGTATCCGAAACGTATCCAGAACCGAACCGGAACCAATGGCTGCTTGGTTTTTACTGTAACCAAAGGGAACGTTTCTAAGTGGTAGATTTTGGTTTGGTAATAACCCCAACCTTTAGAGAACCAAAAGTCAAACGTTCTCTTTACGTTCTCTGTTACTAGGGATGCAGTAGAAGAAACTAACATTACATTAACAGTAATCAATGTGGATGGACTGTAGACATGCATTTACCCTTATGTGAAAATGTCAGCTGATTCTTGATGTGTTGTTTGTGTTTTTTAGTTGTGTGTACTGCACAGTATGTTGCACTGATGAATGAGATTAATTCTATATCATTGTAGCATGTGTAATTTAATAATGTAATATACAGCTTAACAGTGTGATAAAATCCATTATGTTCTTCTATATCGACTTGTGTAAAAGGTTACTGAGTGTTGGTAAATGTATATTTATATTGAATGTGTAATAATGTTTAGAGCATGCAGTGACATGTTTAACTGTGACCTGGGTTAGGGAGTTAGCACAGGGTGTTGCCCTCTACACTGTAAAAAATAGCTGTTCATTTAGGGCAATTCTGCAACAGCATTCTATTGTTTATTTAAAACAGACAACTACTGTGAAAATATTACTTTGAGTCAAGTATTGAGCATAAACAGTAAGTACTGCACAATAGCAGCATTGGCCGTTGTGGAAGCAACCAAGATATTTTAGGCAGCACCATTGAAACCCATTCATCCTCCACTTGTCCGTGATCGCCATCAAGCTGCAATAGCCTATCACCTGAAGAACTTAAGTCATTCTCACTGGTTAAAGATTCCCTGATACTAACATGCATTAAACAATTTCTAAGGAAACTACAATACTTATAAAAATGGTTGATGCAGCACAGTATGATGAGTTTCATCACTATGATTTTGATAGTGATGAAAGTGTGAATGGCTGAAACATTTTAAGAACTTGAACACTCTTGCAACAAGCAGCCCCATCTTAACCAATCTGCTAATCAGTGCCTGGCTTCACCTGAGTAGGGCTGTTATGCCATTATTCAATTACGACCTTCACCTGCCAAGGGCCTGATGACTCTGGTCACATGGTACTCTTGCACCTGTATATAAATCTGGACTATCAACACTTCAGTTTCTTGCCTGCCTGCTGGCTGGCCTACATGGCATAGCACTTGCTTGCCTACAAGCTTGCTTACATGCTTGCATACTTTCCTCTTTGTGAAAGCTTGCTGTATATGGCATCATTTGTGGCATTGTTGCATATAATGTGCCTGCTGCAAATTAGGCATTGCTTTGAGAGCTAGCTTGTAGTGCTGCTTGTAGTGATGGGCAAATGAGGCTTCCTGAACCAATGAGGCTTTCAGGAAAAAAGGTTCGAAGCATTCCAAGCATTTTTCGAAGCCTCATTTCTCACTGGCGCCATCTGGTGTGCAATGAAATGACACGGCAGGCATTGATTTCATTTTAACTTTTTTCTTGTGTCTTATTTGTATCCGTTCCGTTTCAATAAATGTGATGGGGTGTGTGTGTGGAATTAATGACTCTTGATTGTGGAACACTCAAATCAAGTTTAACGCTGACCCATGTGTCGGTTGTATCGTGGAAGTGAGAGAGAGCATCATTTTGTGGAGGTCGGCGCGCAACCGGGAGTGGTCGGCCATAAACGCAACAGCAGCCAATTAAACCGGAAATATAATGAACAGAGTCACATTACAGGCCTGTGAATGAAATGTAGGCCTAATTCAAGAGATTCTAAAAAATATCAGTTATCCACTAGCCTATCCTATTCGAACTCACAATGATAAAGGTAGCATTCTGCCGCCTTCACCACTAGGCCAGGCTCGCAGATCATTTCATTGTTTACTTGGTCAGGTCTGGCAGAAGGCTGCCCTGCGAAATTAAGAACAAGTTAAATTCATCATCACGTTGTTACCACGGGGATTTGAACCAATGATCCTGACCATTCAGGGCACACAGTTTAACCACTGCGCCAACCATTTGACTTCTCAAATGGCAGAGCTGAGTTCGGTTTTTGTACTCAAGATGACACAACTTGTAAAGCCTATTAAAACCCGCACAAAACCCATTAAAATAAATAAAATATGTCTGCACTCTTCTTTAGCTGTATAAAGTTGAGTAGGCCTACTAATAATTGCTGACATAACTGCTGTCTCATTTATGGTAGCTTAGTTCAAGGTAGAACTAAAACAATTTTCCACCACGTCTTTGGGAGCGTCTCACTTTTAAAATCTACTTCAAAAGGGAATTGCATATCATATTTGGACATTTGGGTCAATCTACGGCATGAGCTAAATTTATTGTATAGTGGAACCAAATCAAAGTCACTGCATATCCAGTCTCAACATTCACACAACAAACGCAATCTGAAAACTGACAAGTGCTCCGAGGCGCAGAAAGCTCGTTTGGGTAGCGGCGGGCAATGAAACGCCCACGCGCTTCGCAAAATGTGAAGCCTCATCTGGCATTGTCACGTGGTATTTCTTGACGTCAAACGCCTCGAAGCGAGGCTTCAGATTTTGTGCCCACTTTTGCTCGAAGCACGCCTCGAAGCCTCGCTTCAAATTTCCCATCACTAGCTGCTTGTTTGCTGTGCTACTTGCTGCAAATTACGTTTTTTAAAGACTGACCAATGCTTTATTCATCATTATTATATGGTGTGACGCCATCGGTCGAATGCTCCATTCATTTCAACGGGGCTCCCCAACGTTCGCACGTCTGTTATTTTTCGATAACGGACGGGTTGGTCTATAACAGACCGCTGTCAATGGCAACAAGACTTTTCACTGCTAAAGCGACTTTTCAACAAGACTCTAATCAGCTGCTGTGATAGACAACACCTGTTGTCCTGGTACCTAGTAGCTGTTGCCTAGCGGTGTTCCACAACAGCACTGTTTTGTTTTGCGCAGCAACAATCTTTTGACATTAAAAACTATAATAGACTTAACATTAAATAGGCCTAAAGAAATGTCCCCGCCATGTGTGAATCATTTAAGTATATCCATATAATAAGCGGGTTAACTTTCGGCGAGTCGGTCGCTTTGTGGAATAGCAGCACTTCAGAGAGAACAAGACCCCTTCGCTCCACGTCGGGGTCTAAAGATTCTCTCTGTCGTGCTGCTATTCCACGGTAGCGACCTTCTCGCCGAACGTTAACCCTTACTTGGCTCATCAAGAGATACAGTAAAAAGCCCACCTCGCACACTCCCACCATTGTCATTGTAACATAGCACTGCATACTCTGAAATTGTATTAATGCCCACACTTTCAAAGGACCAACGCAAACCATTATCTCAATAAAGCATAGCGACATAGTATCATGCTCAAGGCACTCTAGTCATGGTGAACGATGGGAGGGTGGGGTGGTAACATGGCCAGGGTACCACAGTTATGGAAAATGATGGGTGGGGTGGGAAGTTGCCATGGCCATATTCATGAATGGAACTATGACCCAGTATTTGCCTGTCATCTCACAGTACAATTCAACTTTTTAACTGAAATGTACTTATTTTACTTATACTACTGTATAAATATTGTAGAGCACTTTTAGTTTAACAATACTAGTACTGTGAACGTTCTGTAGAGTACTGTTATTGAACAGTTCAATTATTGCTGAAATTTTTTTTATATACTGTGATACATTAAACACCACTGAGCTGTATTTGATGTTTGGTGTGAAATAACAGTAGAATTACAGGTAAAATAATTGCCAGTAACTGCCGTTATTTTGCAGGGAAATTTTCTTACAGTGTAGGTCCAACGCATCAAACTGGGTTACAAACCACTCCTGGGTCAGGGATTAGGATTGGGGTTATGGTTATGTAACAAATAGAAAAGGTAACATTCTGATGGTGGTTTTGATTCAAATAGCATAGGATGAAATAAAAAAATAACTTCCTTGTCAGCACATATGGAAAACTTGATAATTGATTGGTGGTAAGCTAGGGTGTTTGGTGTTGCTGGGGATGCATGTTTCCCACTTCCCATACATTAAGGAGCTTTGAATTTTTTTCTTAAGAAAAAGAATAGATTCATCATTCTTATTATGTTCAGTATTAAAATGAATTCATTATTTTTTTTTATAGGACAGTGAGATTGGGAGAGAGAGATTGATTAGGGATGGGGAAAAAACCTTGGCCGGACTTGTTTCTGTGTCTCACTGGGTATGCAAGACCATTCATGATGTGATGCACTAGTAGCATGATGCACCACTTCATCTCCAAATGACTTGATTTTTTTATTTCAATCTGACCATTTTGAAATGACTTTTGAAAATGAATGTAGAGTTATGACCTTTGACCTCACTTGATGTTGCCAACAGACAGACAAACAAACCAACCAAAACAATGTCATTTCCCCTATCATTAAAAGTAATTAAAATGTAGTAAAATAATAAAGTGAAGCATGACAGCAAAAAACCTTTAGCAGACTATGGAAGTTAGAGTCTGAATCAAAATGCAGTCATAATAAAAAACTGAGATTGAATTCATTTCCTTATTCATGTTTGCGGGAATCAGGTTGTAAACGGATCTCACCTTTGGAACCCATTGTAAAAGCACAGCGCACGCATGACTGGCTCAGCGACACTTCAGAGTTCGTTGTTCAAGGGAGTGCAGAACTCACCATGTAACAAGCAAAATGCCTTTCTCATTTTGTTGTTGCTGCCGAAAATGCTTTAATTGCAGTTCCTCAGACGAAGAGGATAGTAAGGACGAGATTGAGTTACAAGCAGGAGAGGAGATCACAAATGAACCAAGGTATATCGTTGAGAACCTGGCCATGGAGTTAGACAATGATTCTCCACTGTCACAAATAGATGAAGGCTTGGGCATCTACAAGGCACTGTGGTCTTTCGAGGCTCAGTCGGAAGGAGAGATGTCTTTCATGGAAAAGGATTTGTTCAGAGTTAGACAGCAGGTGGGGGATTGGTGGAAAGCAGAGAAGCTCATTGATGGAGCGGTCGTGGCCAGTGGCTACGTGCCATACAACTACCTTGTCCAAGGAGACACCTCAGATATTCAGCCGTACGTATAACCTTTTCTTCCTATTCTTCTTAACCCCTTAGCGCAGAGCCTCTGTTATAACCTTATTGTCACCAAAATGGTAATTACCTAGTCTTAATGGGTTCCTGAAGACTCTCTGCATAGCAATGTTCTTATGTAGTTGAGTGTTTTAAAAAAAAGAGTGAATAGGCCCATCAACGGGCCCTTCTGCATTACAGTAGCCTACATTAAGAGGCGACTGGCTTTAGCTATGTGTAGGTTATGTGGATTGCAGTTGAATTAATTTATTGTTTCACTGCAGTCAAGTTATGTGAAAGTTTGTGAGAGTAGTGAAGTACTCAGACTACCAAGTGGCAAAATAGCAGTGGTGTGATTTCACCAACATTATTGCTTATGGTAGCTCATACTGCCTTCCTTACCGCAGGTGGTATTTTGGGAAACTAAGTCGGCAAGAGACCCAGGCCCTGTTACTCAGAGCTGAGAACCCTGATGGGGCATTCTTGGTGCGGCGCAGCGAGAAGGAAGAAGTGGGATATGTCTTATCAGGTAGGCTTTTCTCCAAACCAAAACGGTGCAAAGTTCACAGTTGTGATGGCCTGCAACTTGGCTTAACTGAACACAAATATTTGTAGGTCCGTTTCTCGATTCTTGTCGTTGCTAACCGTATTAAGACCGTCCCTTGGATTTAGTGGTGAGCGTCGCTGTAGAGAGGGAGTTGAGTCGCTCGTACAAAGGACTTTGCTAACGACGATAGCAAAGGCGCTTTCGGGAAACGGACCACAGCTCAGGACAACAACACTGTCCATTTAGATTTGCAATGATATGGTGAATTTGAAGAATATGGAAAGCTTAGTATTTTCGTTTGGCGACATTGAAGGGAACAGCTTAGGGCTGTAACGATATTGTATCGAACTGAGAAATCGTGATACACAGTCACGATACTGTATCGCAATACAAGGAGGCAGTATCGTGATACGCCCTTTTAAAGTTCTGTTATCCATCAGGCCAGAAAACAACCACATGTTACGACGTGATTGTGCTTCCAAGCTTCAGATCATCATCATTATTATATTTAAAAAAAAAATATTAGTTGCCTCTTGTAGCCTTTCATAAACTTTCATAGTTTTTAGTCATCATCTGTTTTATAATGTCAGCAAATGTGAAATCGGGTGAATAGAACAGTAGGTCAAAAATCGTGATACCAACCGAATCGTGAGTTGAGTGTATCATTACAGCCCTAGTGAACACGTATTATGCTTTGCAAAAGTAGTGTGTTGACACTACATGTCAATCAGAAAGGCCCCTGTTGACTTTATTAATTCCCTGACGTCTAGTCCTATGCTGCACAGGCAATTTGTGCAGTGTTATCAACAGAGAGTATAGGACACATACACTCACACAGTGATACATTTGACCAAATGCAACTTTTCTATAGCGTTTGATGGTGTGAAAGCTGCTTCCAATACTCATGCATCTGATACCCCAATCTGTCTTTTCCATCACATTACCAGTGAAGTTTGATGGTAAGGCAAAGCATTTCAAGATTTACCAAGAGGGGAAGTTCTATGTGGAGACCAAAAAGAAATTCCCGACAATGGAGGCCTTGGTGACGTATTACAAAAGCCATGAGATGCCCACACTCTGCAAGCTTACGAAGCCCTGCACACGGGTGAGACATGCAAACTACCACCAGAGCATAAACTTGTATTTTCTACTACCTTTCTGTAATTGTGAAAGTGTTGGTGTATGTATTGTATAAAGAGTATGTAAGGATTGGTATATGTAGAGCAGGGGTGTCAAACAGAGGGCCAAAATCAAATTTGGGACGAAGTCGTGGGCAAAACTCATTATTTATCAATAAATGGAGTAACATTGGCCCTGCCGTGGCTGTAACGGTAGGGCACTAGACTGCTATGCCGGCGACCCGGGTTCGATTCCGGCCTGGGTCCTTTGCAGATCCGTCCCCGTCTCTCTGTCTCCTCACTCATTTCCTGTCTATCCTTCACTTTTCGGTCCCAAATAAACACCCCAAAAATATAATATACTTTCTTTTTGGTCTCTGCCTGAGGTTTCTTCCTGACTATAGGGGGTCTTTTTTTTCAGACCTCACTGAGCTTTTTTTCCCCCTTACAAACTATGAATCAAGCGAAAGGGAGTTTTTCCTCACCCCTGATGCCACCAGGGGCCGCACCTGAGCGCCCAATCTCTGTGTGACTATCTATGACCTATGATAGGCCCAGCCACTATGGACCTTACACATCTAAGAATCCTGGTCCTAACCTACGTTGACCTTATGACTCTACATTCTCTCTATCTCTTCTTCCTCTGCCTTCCTGCTTTTTCTGCCTCTCCTCTATACCTCTCCTTTTAAATCTATCTCTAACAATGTTTTTTTTCCCATTTGTTAAGCACTTTGAGTTACATGCCTTGTATGACACAGTGCTATACAAATACAATTATTATTATTATTATTATTATTATTATTATTATTATTATTATTATTATTAAAATAAATAAAAATTGAGTAAAATTGTGTATGCATGTTCTAATACTCAAAGGCGCATTTCACAAACATTCATACTCTGGTGGTTCAAAAGTGCCTGCATATTCTGTTGTATATGAGTGGGAGATGTTGCACTGGTGTGAACCTGTAGCCTGTGACACAACAAGTTACATTTTCAAAGCACTGTATATGGGCCAACTAGAATACACATTAGAAATTATCTTGCGGGCCAAATAACCTAGAAGTCCTGAGTTTGATATCCCTGACAGAATAAGTGTTTGTGTGTAGGTCCTTCACTATACCAAAATGGACTGTGTGTATTTTGTTTGTGTATGTGGGACTCATGTCTTCTCACCAACAGAGGAAGCCAGAGCAAAAGACTCTGTCCAAAAGCACAGCAGACGAGTGGGAAGTTCCTAAGAGTGAGTTTGAAATCAGGCAGCGGCTGGGAACAGGCAACTTCGCTGAGGTATTCATTGGGAAGTGGAAGGGCAGGACCAATGTGGCCATCAAGGTGCTTAAAAAAGATGTGTATGAAGGTATGTCAAATCTGATTTGATTTGTGTTTTTATACGTTTGCCAGTCTGTTTGTGTGTTGCCTATAGAGACAATGTAGAACATGTAGAGAAGCTATGTAACAGTAGTCAACCAATATTTTGGCGAGCTAATGCTATGCTAGTCCATCACTTCCAGTAGGGGCACAGCACAACGTTAGTGACTAATTTTCCCATAACACTACGCACCGGGACCTCAGTGCACTCTGTGCACTTTGCACTAAACGCCAGAACACTGACAGAAGTGCGCAGTTTCAGACAAAGCCTTTGTTTTCCCATAAAGGAAACTTCCCTCTCTTTCTCTTCTTCAGTACAGTAAAATGCAGTGTACATTCAACACCATTCTGAGAATAATATATGATCCCATTCGATTTCAGTGTTAAATTAATCTCTTTGAGTGTTTAATTGACACTGTGAAGCCATATACGCTGTAAACCGGTGTTAAATCCAACTATCTAAGTGGTAATTCAACACTCTAAGACTTGACTTACAAGATACAAGATATTTTATTTGTCATGTGTATATATAAGAAACATATATATACAATGAAAAGCTTCCCTGCTCTGGGAGTCCCAAAAAAGGTTAAAAAGAATGTTAAAAAGGCAAAAAAAGTAGGAAAAATATATATTTAAAAAGTTGAAAGCTGCATTTTTTGTAAAAAAAAAAAAAATGGCAGGTTGGAGAAAGGGGAGATGTGATGAGTGGATTCCTTCCTATGTTGGTGTTTTTGAATTCAACAGTCTCATACATTGAGGGAAGAAGCTGTCCCTGAGTTGGCTGGTGTGAGCACGTAAGCACCTGTATCTCCGGGCAGATGGTAGAAGGGTGAAGTGTATGTAGCTGGGGTGGTGCGGATCAGCTATAATTCGTTTGGCCCTCCTCAGACACCGCTGATTGTAAAGATCCTGGATGTTGGGTAGATCTGATTTGATTTTCCATTGAGCAGATTTGATGACTCGCTGGAGGTCTCTCCTGTCTTGGGCAGTGGTGTTACCATACCAGGCTGTGAAATTACCAGTTAAAATGCTTTCTATTGTACAGCGATAGAAGTTGGCCAGTATCCTACTCTCCATTCCATATCTGTGCAGCAGTCTCTGAAAAAACAGTCGCTGTCTAGCCGTCTTAGTGATGCAATTGCTGTGATGAGACCAGCTGAGATCCTCCTTGATGTTGACTCCTCGGAATGTATAGCTCTTAACCCTCTCCACTGCAGTATCAGCGATGTAAATTGGCTGGTGTGGCTGGTGTTGTATGTGTTGGTGTCGGAAATCCAGGATCAACTCCTTTGTTTTGCTGACATTCAGGAGTAGATTGTTATCCATACACCAGGTTGACAATGCCGCCACCTCAGCCCTGTAGGCCGACTCATCTCCATTTGTGATGCAGCCAATTACGGTTGTGTCGTCAGCAAACTTAATGTTGACTTAACACTGAATCAATTGGAACATATATTATCAGAATAGTGTTAATTCAAATACTGCATTTTTTACTGTGTGCTCTGTGTCAGATATGCTGGACCACCATGAGTTCCAGCAAGAGATCCAGATGTTGAAGAAGCTGAGGCACCGTCACCTCATCTCTCTCTTCGCCATCTGCACAGACTCCTTGCCATACTACATCATCACCGAACTCATGGACAAGGGAAACCTGCTCTCTGTTTTGAGAGGTCAGCACTCTGTGCAACTGGACTGACCAATTGTACCCAACGTATACACTGTATTGCACCCACTCTATCCACTTTACGCACAGTATATGCACCCCCTGGCACATACACACAAATGAACATACGCACGCACACACACACACACACACACACACACACACACACACACACACACACACACACACACACACACACACACACACACACACACACACACACACACACACAGAGCTAGTTTTACTCAAATATAAATAACTTGACTTCTCTTTTTCTCGCTTGATGTTTCTCTCTCTCTCTCTCTCTCTCTCTCTCTCTCTCTCTCTCTCTCTCTCTCTCTCTCTCTCTCTCTCTCTCTCTCTCTCAGGTCCAGAGGGGAAGACTATGGATATGGACTGCCTTACAGATATAGCCTACCAGGTAGCTGACGGCATGGCCTATCTGGAGTCTGAAAGCATCGTCCACCGGGACCTGGCGGCCCGCAATGTGCTGGTGGGAGACGACAACCTCTGCAAAGTGGCAGACTTTGGCCTGGCTCGAGTCCTCAAGGTGACCCGATAGCAAAACAGTAACAATATTTCAGTCCAACAATTTAGTTTATTTACTATTTTGTGTAAAATGGACTGAATGTTGATGAGGTTTAAATCCCAACAAAATTTTCCAGCGACATTAAAACAATCTCAAAAAGTCTCAAAACTTGTTTCAGTATCGATTTGTTATGAACAAGGTGGAAGGCAGTGGTTTGCCTCTGTGCACTGTGCCTAGTTGTGTACAATATGTCTCGAATGCACCCTTACTAACACTCCTCTATTGTGTTGTATTACTTACTTTTTACTTTTTCTGCCACTTCGCACTTTTTTCAAATGTGCGTTTTAAATATAATGTACTCACTGACTTACTTACACTTTGTGCTCTATATGTAGTTATGACAGACAATTCCATTTCCAGCCTGTGATGTAGCTAAAGAACAAAACTTAACATTTCTTTAGGCCTGTGGATAAACTTACCTGATAACTTGTATGTCTATCAGGACCCGTTTTATATTTCGGACGACAAGACGAAGCCATTCAAGTGGTGTGCTCCCGAGGCCCTCAGCCACGGCATGTTCTCTAGCAAGTCAGATGTCTGGTCATTTGGCATTCTTCTCTATGAAATCTTCACCTATGGAGGAACACCATACCCAAGTAAATAGCAACATGAATTCATTTTTTTCAAGCTATCTGTATAATGTATAATGGTGTATAGTACGTATGCATCAATAATTATAATTAATTACTTTTGTGTTGTGTTTGTGCGTCGCAGGTGTTGGAAATAGTGAGCTATTTGATTATATCAGCAATGGGTATCGTATGCCAAAGCCACCTAAATGTCCTGGAAACATTTACAACATCATGAAGAAGTGTTGGAGTGACTCACCAGAGGACCGACCCAACTTTGAGGAGCTCAAAACCCTTTTGCAAACTGAGGATGAGTGAGGAGCAAAGAGCTGTGTTTACATCTTATTCACACTGGGTGGAAGCAGTGAGTCAGTGCAAGATATCTATGCGCATAGATACCTTGCACTGACTCACTGCTTCCACCCAGTGTCCATAAACTGTAAACACAGCTCCTTTCTTTTAGTGCCAATCTAGTATCTCCCATCCTCTCCTTTTACTTGTGGCCTTGTGATGCAATGCACGACGTCATTGATGATAGAAGTTTTATTCAATATCTCATAAAAACACCACTTAAAGGTCATTTTATTAATAATAATAATAATAATAATAATAATAATAATAATAATACATACATACATTTTATATAGCGCTTTTCATGATACTCAAAGTTTCTCATTTGTAATTGGGATGTTGAATAGAAAAGTTCATCTGCCTAGACTGACAGCGGAGAAACCTTCTTGTTTTCTAGGAGTAAATGTAGATATGTATATCAATATTGATGACATTGACAGTCATGAGGCATTTTTGTTGAGTGGCAGTAAATACAATTCTGCTCTGCCCCAATCCCATCTAATCCCGTCCTGTCTAGCCACTTCATCATTTTACATCTTTGAAATATACTGTATTGCCGCTTCACAGTGTGGGCTGACCCAGGCTATCCATGCACAGTACTATACTGTGAAAGCCAACATTCATTTTATATTTCGGATGGAATTTGAGGATGCTGCTTGAAATGATTCAGTGATATCTGTATGTGTACATGTGCAGGGCAGCCGACAGCTTTCGGTGGGCCCAGGACAAAGTCATCTGAAAGGGCCCCCTACCCAATGCACACAATGTAATGGGGACCCAATTCTGGGGATCCTATCTTCCTGAACAAAACAAAACAAACCCATTTGTCCCCCCTTGTCAGCGGGCCTGCATATGTGTGTTGTATGTGTTCTAAGTTATGCTGTTCAATGTTCTGTTTTAAGGATGTTTGACACTTTTTTGTGATGTAAATAAATGCATGCACCGATAAGCTATTACTTCACTTATTCACCACTAGAGTAGGTTCTGATGTGAAAAGGGTACAGTAACATGCAGGTTGCTCTTGCATTTGTGACAGTCAAGAACAGTAGGCTACTTTCCACACTCTTCCTGCATTTGGACTACTGCACGCACACACACACACACAGAGAGAGAGAGAGAGAGAGAGAGAGAGAGAGAGAAGTGCAATTCAATATCTTGCAAAATCACAATTCTAATGTCATTTTCTCATTTGCAATTGGGTTAGTGAATGAAAAACAGTCTCCCAAAAGTTGTTGTGGCAAGGCTGACAGCTGGGAAACTTTATTGTTTTATGTTCTTCCTCTATGCTAGTCCTGCCCCCAGTCATTTCAATGGGGAATACTAGACTAGTGAATTCAGCCAAGATTGAACAAATTTTTCATCTTCCAAAATGGAGTTCCATGGAGCTAATTTCCGACGCCAGTTTACTCAGCCAATTACTTACCACATTACTGACTGACCAGAAAGCTATATGGAAGACGGGCATTGGATGCATGGAGGTATTATAAGGTGCCCAACCCCAACAACAGACCTGATCTCTTTGACTATACTCGCGCACCCACCAATCATAATGAGCGATGTGGCGTCGGAAATGAGCGAATTTGTGAAAATGGCGACGAGGAAGTGCCTTGCTAATCGGCGAAGCTAATCAGCCAAATCCGGACCCCCTGCTCCTAAGCATTCAAAGTTGGTTCTTTAAAACTATAATAGCCCTTGTAAAAAGTGATTGTCAATTGAAATGCTTTTTAGAGAACACAATTGTAATAATTATCAGTTGTTCTGTACAATATGGTGGCTGATGCGTGCACATCATATATTGCATTTCCACTACAAGCTCAATGGTGTATTCTCCAAGCAGCCAGTTTTGTAGCTGACCTACTGTACCATGAGTTGATTAGAAGAAGAAAAGGAAGAAAACAGTAATCTGAATTCACAGTCTGATTAGTAGGCAGCAATCTTTCTTTGTATTAGACACCTATTTAAAAGCTGTGGGAGAGAGTAGTCTGAATTGGGTTCTGGAGCATTGTCCCACCTCATCCATTGCACTCATTTGCCAGCCGTGAGCTCTTCCAAGCCTGTGAGATCACATCCATCAGCAGTGCTGGTAAGTCACACTAGCAGACTTCTCCTGTGACTGCATCTCACTGTGGCCCAAGTGTCTGTTCACCCACTCTTCTCTGACAGGAGATGCTCTGCAAGGGCATTCAGTGGCTCTTGTCTCAGACCTTCCCCAAGGTGTAGAGTGGAGTGACAGGACACTCAGCTAGTCACCTCTACAATGAGCTTCTCCCACAGGTGCAGATATAGGAGGGGAAACACTTAAATACCTTCTTCTGCATCAGGTGGACCTCAGTCATGGTGGCACACATCAGTCAACAGGTGTGTCTTGTCTTCAGGTGATAATGATTAACCACTCCACCATTTACATACTAAGCCCCAACTCACTCCAAACTATTCAAGTTGGTTCTGAACTACAATAGCCCTTGTAAATTGTGATTGTCATTTGAAATACATTTTAGAGAAGACGGTTGATTTTAAACAATTTCAAAAATCAGTAGTTCTGTACAATTGGTGGCTGGTGTGTGGATAGCAATTGCATTTCCTGTATGAGCTCATTGGTTTGTTCTCCAAGCAAACAGTTAGGACATCTACTTTACTCTGAGCATATAAAAAAGTGAGGGAGACAGTAATCTGAATTCATAGCCTGATCAGTAGGCAGCAATATTTCTTTGTATTAGGCACCTGTTTGACCAGCTGAGGGAGAGAGTATCTGAATTGAGGTCTGGAGCATTGTCCCAGTGTATAACCATTACACTTTATGCTCACTCATCTGAATGCAGGGCGTCTTGATGTTGAGCATGTAACTTTGCGTTCATATTCATTTACATTTTCATATACATTTAGGAGCTCTGTGGAATGTTCTCAAAGCAACTAGATTTGTAGGTAGCAGATCTACTGTGAGCAGATTAGAAGAAAAAAAGCAAAATGAGGGAGAAAGTGATCTGATTTCATTATCTGATCAGTCTTACTTTGTATGAGATTATCAATAGAATAGAAAAGCTGTGGGAGAGAGTAGTCTGAATTGGGTTCTGGAGCATTGTCCCACCTCATCCATTGCACTCATTTGCCAGCCGTGAGCTCTTCCAAGCCTGTGAGATCACATCCATCAGCAGTGCTGGTAAGTCACACTAGCAGACTTCTCCTGTGACTGCATCTCACTGTGGCCCAAGTGTCTGTTCACCCACTCTTCTCTGACAGGAGATGCTCTGCAAGGGCATTCAGTGGCTCTTGTCTCAGACCTTCCCCAAGGTGTAGAGTGGAGTGACAGGACACTCAGCTAGTCACCTCTACAATGAGCTTCTCCCACAGGTGTGGATGGAGGAGGAGAAAGACCTAAATACCCTCTTCTGCATCAGGTGGACTTCAGTCATGGTGGCACACATCAGTCAACTGGTGTGTCTTGTCTTCAGGTGATACTGATTTGCCACTCCCTCCTCATTTACATAATGAGCCCCAATTCACTCACTCCAAACTACTCAAGTTGGTTCTGAACTACAATAGCCCTTGTAAATTGTGATTGTCATTTGAACTACATTTTAGAGAAGACATTTCATTTTAAACTATTTCAAAAATCAGTAGTTCTGTACAATATGGTGGCTGGTGTGTGGACAGTATATATTGCATTTCCACTATGAGCTCAATGGTTTGTTCTCCAAGCAACCAGTTAGCAGATGTACTGTACTGTGATAAGAAAAAAGTGAGGGAGACCGTGATCTGAATTCACAGTAGTCAGCAGGCAGCAATATTTCTTTGTATTAGACACCTATTTAACAAGCTGAGCGAGAGTCTGAATTGGTTTTCTGGAGCATTATCCCAGTATACTTTATGCTCACTCAGCTGAATGTAGGACGTCTTGATGTTGAGCATGTAACTTTGTGTTCATATTCATTTCCACTAGTAGCTCTGTGGATTCCTCTCGAAGCAACTAGATTTTTAAGTGGAATACCTACTTTGCGTAGATCAGGAGAAAAAGAGAGTGATCTAAATTCACAGTCTGATCAGTAGGCAGATATCTTTGTATTGGAACATCAGTAGAATAGAAAAGTTGTGGGAGAGAGTAGTCTGAATTGGGTTCTGGAGCATTGTCCCACCTCATCCATTGCACTCATTTGCCAGCCGTGAGCTCTTCCAAGCCTGTGAGATCACATCCATCAGCAGTGCTAGTAAGTCACACTAGCAGACTTCTCTTGTGATTGCATCTCACTGTGGCCCAAGTGTCTGTTCACCCACTCTCCTTTGGCAGGAGATGCTCTGCAAGGGCATTCAGTGGCTCTTGTCTCAGACCTTCCCCAAGGTGTAGAGTGGAGTGACAGGGCACTCAGCTAGTCACCTCTACAATGAGCTTCTCCCACAGGTGCAGATATAGGAGGGGAAACACTTAAATACCTTCTTCTGCATCAGGTGGATCTCAGTCATGGTGGCACACATCAGTCAACAGGTGTGTCTTGTCTTCAGGTGATAATGATTAACCACTGCACCATTTACATAATGAGTCCCAACTCACTCACTCCAAACTATTCAAGTTGGTTCTGAACTACAATAGCCCTTGTAAAATGTGATTGTCATTTGAACTACATTTTAGGGAAGACACTTCATTGTAATCATGTTCCAAATTCAGTTGTTCTGTACAATTGGTGGCTGGTAATTGCATTTCCTGTATGAGCTCAATGGTTTGTTCTCCAAGCAAACAGTTAGGAGATCTACTTTACTCTGAGCATGTAAAAATGTGAAGGAGACAGTAATCTGAATGTATAGCCTGATCAGTAGGCAGCAATATCTCTTTGTATTAGGCACCTGTTTGACCAGCTGAGGGAGAGAGTATCTGAATTGAGTTCTGAAGCATTGTCCCAGTGTATAACCATTATATTTTATGCTCACTCATCTGAATGCATGGCGTCTTGATGTTGAGCATGTAACTTTGCGTTCATATTCATTTCCATTTAGGAGCTCTGTGTATTGTTCTCAAAGCAACTAGATTTGTAGGTAGCAGATCTACTGTGAGCAGATTAGAAGAAAAAAAGCAAAATGAGGGAGAAAGTGATCTGATTTCATTATCTGATCAGTCTTACTTTGTATGAGATTATCAATAGAATAGAAAAGCTGTGGGAGAGAGTAGTCTGAATTGGGTTCTGGAGCATTGTCCCACCTCATCCATTGCACTCATTTGCCAGCCGTGAGCTCTTCCAAGCCTGTGAGATCACATCCATCAGCAGTGCTGGTAAGTCACACTAGCAGACTTCTCCTGTGACTGCATCTCACTGTGGCCCAAGTGTCTGTTCACCCACTCTTCTCTGACAGGAGATGCTCTGCAAGGGCATTCAGTGGCTCTTGTCTCAGACCTTCCCCAAGGTGTAGAGTGGAGTGACAGGACACTCAGCTAGTCACCTCTACAATGAGCTTCTCCCACAGGTGCAGATGGAGGAGGAGAAAGAGTTAAATTCCCTCTTCTGCATCAGGTGGACCTCAGTCATGGTGGCACACATCAGTCAACAGGTGTGTCTTGTCTTCAGGTGATAATGATTAACCACTCCACCATTTACATACTAAGCCCCAACTCACTCCAAACTATTCAAGTTGGTTCTGAACTACAATAGCCCTTGTAAAATGTGATTGTCATTTGAACTGCATTTTAGGGAAGACACTTCATTGTAATCATGTTCCAAATTCAGTTGTTCTGTACAATTGGTGGCTGGTAATTGCATTTCCTGTATGAGCTCAATGGTTTGTTCTCCAAGCAAACAGTTAGGAGATCTACTTTACTCTGAGCATGTAAAAATGTGAAGGAGACAGTAATCTGAATGTATAGCCTGATCAGTAGGCAGCAATATCTCTTTGTATTAGGCACCTGTTTGACCAGCTGAGGGAGAGAGTATCTGAATTGAGTTCTGAAGCATTGTCCCAGTGTATAACCATTATATTTTATGCTCACTCATCTGAATGCATGGCGTCTTGATGTTGAGCATGTAACTTTGCGTTCATATTCATTTCCATTTAGGAGCTCTGTGTATTGTTCTCAAAGCAACTAGATTTGTAGGTAGCAGATCTACTGTGAGCAGATTAGAAGAAAACAAGAAAAATGAGGGAGAAAGTGATCTGAATTCAACATCTGATCAGTCTTACTTTGTATGAGATTATCAGTAGAATAGAAAAGCTGTGGGAGAGAGTAGTCTGAATTGGGTTCTGGAGCATTGTCCCACCTCATCCATTGCACTCATTTGCCAGCCGTGAGCTCTTCCAAGCCTGTGAGATCACATCCATCAGCAGTGCTGGTAAGTCACACTAGCAGACTTCTCCTGTGACTGCATCTCACTGTGGCCCAAGTGTCTGTTCACCCACTCTTCTTTGGCAGGAGATGCTCTGCAAGGGCATTCAGTGGCTCCTGTCTCAGACCTTCCCCAAGGTGTAGAGTGGAGTGACAGGACACTCAGCTAGTCACCTCCAAAGAAACTCAAGAGAAAGAACAATCTTTTGGCGGGGAATGCATTGGCTACGGTGTAGTACGGGGGCGTTGCCTGAGGACACGAGTGGATGCGAAAATTAACTCCCTTGCGCATGGTCAGTGGGTGCGATGGATGCCATTTTCGTACTCCCTTGCACATGGTCAGTGGGGGCGACACCATGATGGATAATTTGTGGCCAAGTAACGGCAGCTGTTGGTCAGCAGTAATTGCTGGGGATAATTAAGGATAGCTGACAGACATTCACGCTGTCCTATGACCTGTTCCACACCGTACTCCCCTCGCCATCATTTCCTACTACGCTGTTATGACGTGAGTAAGCCCTCTTGTCTCAAGTCTCTTTGGTCACCTCTACAATAAGCTTCTCCCACAGGTGTGGATGGAGGAGGAGAAAGACTTAAATTCCCTCTTCTGCATCAGGTGGACCTCAGTCATGGTGGCACACATCAGTCAACAGGTGTGTCCTGTCTTCAGGTTATACTGATTATCCACTCCCTCCTCATTTACATAATGAGCCCAACAAAGTCACTAGGCTCGTTCGTGATGACGCAGTAAGATTTTTGCTAGGCAGTGGGCATGCACACTTTGCCAGTTTGATGCATTGTAGTTAGAAAATCTGCCTAACAAAAATCTTACTGCGTCGTCACGAACGAGCCTATTTATATGTATATGCATGAACGGCGTGACGTGTGACGTGCTTTACACCCTTTTTTGGGGAAAACTATTGGGGGGAAAACCAAGTTAATTGGTGGTGTTGAGAAAGAATAAACGAAAGACAAGGACCTGTAGACTGGCGCTGTTCACGCTCAACATGCCGGAAACGTGTTGTGATGCTGGCTGTTCAAATAATTTACCCAAACAGCCGTGTAGCATGTAAGTTAATGAGACATTCGGTTTGTTT
>NC_085866.1:33635256-33640256 GCF_034702125.1 Engraulis encrasicolus | reverse complement strand
CTCAATGCTTCTGGGACAATCTGCTGCACAAACACATTTGTGACTAGCCACAAGGAAACAGGCCACAAGTAGGCCTGGGAAACTGAGAAAATTGCAAACAAGGATTTTTTTTGGCAGAATCTACAAGTTGAGGTCTGGAAGACACCACTCATTGCTTCAGAATGCAGTGTTGTGAGTCTTAAAAAGCAAACGTTTGGTCTTTAAAATTGATAGCTTTATGTCTGTTAAAAGTTGTATTCTCTGTTTTGTATTCCATTTCACTGGAGGCCTGGGTTTGATTCTGACCCGAGGTCCTTTGCCGATCCTTCCCATCTCTCTCTCCTACTAATCTATGATGAACTCAAAATGCTGCAGGGCCCTCTTGCGACGTGATTTCTTGTGGCTAGCCACATTTCTGATCCTATCAGACTAGGTTCGTCTGTGTCTGCCAAGGCTGCTGTCTTCACTCCCGCCACTCCTACACAGCCTGACTTAGTCATTGGCTTTTCAGTAACAGTATTTAAGAGTGAAGTCTTTGATCCTGCTATTTGAGTTCATCCAAGCTCACTAACAAACACACCATTTTCCCTCTGTTCTGAGGTAATGTTGTTAGGCTCATATAATGTAATTTCTACTTTTGTGTCTCTTCATTTCCTGGAACACACCCTTACCACGAGAAGATGTTCATACAGTTTGACAAACAGGCTAATGTGTTGTAATCAAGGACTTTGAGGTGAATCATTACACTGGTCTTAGGGTGTAATTAAGGCCAACAGAGGCCAAGCTCAAAACCCTCCTGGAAGCTCTTAATCTTTCTATGGCCATAAATCTGCAGAAAGACTTGCCCAATGACCTTTTTACCCACAGTCGGTCATCCTAAGCAGCCCAATCGGTCGGGAAACCGCCAATCTCTGTGTTAAGCATTTATTTCCATTTTATTTTCAGAATATAATGATAACACTGAATGTTCTTTCCTCAATCCCTCCTGCTCTCTCCGTTGCTCACTATTTCACCTCTTCTTTCAACTTTTAATCAAACTCTCTGGCACCTGAAAAGTAAACAGGCTTTTTCAATGACCTTCTATTATGGTGTGCTACTAATGCCATGTTCATGCTGTGCACTGCCATACTGCTACAGCACACTATGCCGTATGTTGTTACATATGCTACACCATGTCATGCTCATTACTGTACATTCTGGCCTCTTTCTGCGCCTAGAAACATTAGACACAAGACATTTCACATCTATATTTGACAATGACAAAAGAGCATTGACACACACATATGGCATCCTCTGGTCAGTGGCCCAAACTGATTGTATTGTGATATCACCAACAGTCTCATCCCAACTCGTACATTTCTGACTACCGTTGACCAGACTGCAATTTTTGACGTTGAGGGCATACCAAGTCGCATGTTGACTGTGTGGCCTAAACCTAGACTTTTCCCTCACCCTAACCGTCACCTTTGACGTGCATGTCATATTTTGACTCCAATGGCATACCTTAGACCAGGGGTTCCCAAACGTTATCATTCCAAGGACCCCCATACACCTATAAATTCCAGCCAAGGCCCTTACATGGGTCGTGCTATACTCTTTTTTTTTTTTCGTGCACCCCCTTTCACGCTCATAGTCTGTGTATGTGTGTCAGTGTTCCATTGGGATATATAAAATTAGCCTGATTTTCATAGACTTTCAAATCTCTTGGAGACTTGGCCTGACCAAGAGCAAAACAATTAACATTTCCCAAACAGCATTTCCCAAATGGCCTCCCTTGGTTTGCCAATGATTGTTTGCTTCCCAACAAAGTGGGAGGAGTTCCCGTATTTGCGGGAACTCAGAAAGTACTTGCATTGACTCTTGACCTGACTAGCAACGCTGAAGCTGTTGCGTCACTAGGAGGGCATGGCCTGGCTAATATAAAATAGCTACAGTTAGGGCCAGAAATATTTGGACAGCAACACAATTATCATCCTTTTCCACTCTATACCCCAGTACAATGGATTTGAAATAAAACAAACAAGCTGTGCATTAACTTTAGACTCTCAGCGTTAATGTGAGGGTGTTAAAATCCATATCGCACAAACAGGAATGAAATCGCAACGTTTTTTGTGTGTGTTGCCCACTTTTCAAGGGATCAAAAGTAATTGGACAGTAGGCTTTTCAGCTATTTTCCAGTCAGATGTGTGTTATTCCCTTACTACACCATCACCAAGATGTCAATACAAGGTCTTGGAGTTAATTTGAAGTGTTCCATTTGCATTTCCATATATTTTTACGGAATATCCATGAGATCCAAAGTCCACCTGTCACCATCAGTAATGTAAGCCATCATAAGGTTGAAAAAAATCAAAACAAACCCATTTGAGAGATGGGGAAACATTGAATACGACTAATTCAAGAGTTCAGAATGTTGGAAAAAAAGTAACACCAAATTACCTGGCAGACATGGAAGACACATGCTATGGATGACAGACAATATTCTGTATCTGGTGAACAAAAACCCATCTCCCAACAGTTGGCCAGATGTAGAACAGTGTCCAGGTGAAGGGTGGATACATGTCCAAGGCAACAATCAAGAAAAAGATCAAGAACATTGAGGAACACTTCACCATAGGAAATACAGAGGGTTTACTAAAGGATGTAAATTATTGATTGCATCAGAAATAGCAATACCAGATTTGGCTTTGCCAAACAACGTCTTAAAAAGATTGTATAGGTCTTGAGCTACATCCTATGGACAGAGGAGACAAAAATCATCTTGTACAAGGGTAATGGGAAGAAAGGAGTATAGAGAAGGGAAGGAACTGCTCATGATTCAAAGCATACCACCCAATCAGTGAATCATGGTGGTGGTAGTGTCATGGTGTGGGCATGCATATCTGTCAATACTATTTTCCCCTTGTATTTATTGATGATGAGGACTTCCGACAAAAGCCACAGGATGAATTCTGAAGATTTTCAGGCTATATTATCATGTCATATTAATCCTAATGGTTCTGAACTCATTGGACAATGCTTCACGGTGCAGATGGACAATGATCCAAAGCTTCATCTGAAAGCCACTGAGCCATTTCTACCCCAAAAAAGTGGAATATTATTCAATGGCCCAGTCAATCACCTCACCTGAGTACGGTTGAGCAAGCATTTCACTTGCTGGAGGCAAAACTGAAGGGAAAATACCGTAAGAATAAGCAGGAACTGAAGACTGTTGCAATATAGAGCTCACCATAGCATCACCAGAGATGAAACCCAGTGTCTATTGACGTCTATGGATTGCAAATTACAGGCTGTAACTGACTGGAAAGTATTTGCAACCAAATAATTAAAAATTGAAATTTTGATGTCTAAATACTAGACTGTCCAATTACTTTTGGTCCCTTAAAATGGGGTGGCACTGATAGAAAATGTCACAATTCCTTCACAGTTCACTCGATTTGGACGCAAACACCCCCATATTAAAGCTGAAAGTCTGCTGTTAATGCACATCTCGTTTGTTTCATTTCAAATCCATTGGGATGGTGTACAGCACCAAAAAGATGAAAATTGTGCAGATGTCCAAATATTTATGGCCCTAACTGTATAATCTTCATAGTTGCAATAGATTATTATGCCGTTTTTAATTGAAATATTGTTTAGCTGATTGTGGTTTATTTTGGTGAGCATTCATTAATAAATTCTTTATTTTGATGTGCTATACTTTTTCTGCCAACTGTCCGCGGCCCCCCTAGCATCCCTTCGCGGCCCTCCAGGGGTCCCCGCCCCCCCACTTTGAAAACCACTGCCTGAGACATCACAAATTGCGGTCTGGGAGGAGATTCAAAATCCCCCTGTGTAAACACAATAGATATAAACACTCTTTTTATTCTACGCACCAGTCAAGTAAACTTCTGAATGAACAGGGAAGAAATGGGACTGGAGTTATACTGTAGTGCAGTTGGTGATGGAATTATATCATGACTTGAGGGTGTCTGCTGGGAGGGGGGTTGGCACGAATGAATGTATCCTTGCTCTTACTATTTTTCTTAAATGATGGTAATTTAGATATTTATTATGAATGTGTTTGGTTGTGGGATGGGGTGATGGGGTGATGGGGTGTGTGTGTGTGTGTGGGGGGGGGGTGCAATGGTGTGGGAATGCTGAGGAAGGGATAGTATAGGCTTGATGGGGCAGGGTCAGTGGGTTAGGACGTTCAATGTTTCCGATCCTTTGTCTTGTCTATCCTTGTATTTCTTACTCCCCAGTACTTGTATCTTATCTGCTTTGTTTTTGTTGGTGTTTTTTTATTTTATTTTATGTCTTTTTGTAGTGCTGCAACCTCACTGAGTGCATTTATATGCAGTTCAGTATCCCGAATATATCCTGGTACCCCATATCCATATGATCATATTCGGGATAAGGTGTTTATATGAGCACAGAACGTTATATCCCAGTCTACATTCTTGGCCGTTATAGAATTCTCTTCAAATGCATGTAGCCTGGATACCAGCAACAGCGTTCTATGGGAAGCCCCTGTATTCGGGATTAGGTACATGTGTCAGTATCCCGGCTTCTTTCGGAATAATCCACCTAGCATATCCCGATTTCTCAGTATCTCGAATAAGGTCTTATTCGGGATACTGAAGTGTTAGGGCCAAAACATACCAAGGCGGAACGGAACGGTCGCAGGACGGACACGGTCTTTCTGCTTAGTTTTGGCCGGCGTGCTTTTCTCTGCCTTGCACACTGACAGCGTCGGCGTGCGCGGCCAGTCCTGTTCAAAACCCTCCCCACAGCTAAAGCTAGCATGCTACTTTGCCATTCATTTGAATGAGACACCGCCGGTCGCCGGCGTGGAAAATACGCTCGAGTTCTATTTTCCAAATGCAGCGCGGCGCGGAGCCGGCTCCCGCGCCGCTGACGCTCGACTACCGCCGGTTGGTGTGTAAGGACAGATAGGTTTCAATGTATTTTCACCGACGCCGGTAAAAAACGTGGCCGTTCCGCGACGCTTTACCGCCTTGGTGTGTGTAAGACCCCTT